>NC_052167.1:9369717-9550798 GCF_902713615.1 Scyliorhinus canicula | reverse complement strand
CCCCCTCACCCCTCTCTGCCCCCCCTCACCCCTCTCTGCCCCCCTCACCCCTCTCTGCCCCCCTCACCCCTCTCTGCCCCCCCTCACCCCTCTCTGCCCCCCCCTCACCCCCCTCTGCCCCCCCTCACCCCTCTCTGCCCCCCCTCACCCCTCTCTGCCCCCTCACCCCTCTCTGCCCCCCCACCCCTCTCTGCCCCCCCCACCCCCTCTCTGCCCCCCCTCACCCCTCTCTGCCCCCTCCTCATCCCTCTCTGCCCCCTCCTCATCCCTCTCTGCCCCCTCACCCCTCTCTGCCCCCCACTCCTCTCTGCCCCCCTCACCCCTCTCTGCCCCCTCACCCCCTCTCTGCCCCCTCACCCCTCTCTGCCCCCTCACCCCTCTCTGCCCCCCCTCACCCCTCTCTGCCCCCCTCACCCCTCTCTGCCCCCTCACCCCTCTCTTCACCCCTCTCTGCCCCCTCACCCCTCTCTGCCCCTCTCTGCCCCCTCGCCCTCTCTGCCCCCTCGCCCTCTCTGCCCCCTCGCCCCCTCTGCCCCCTCGCCCCTCTCTGCCCCCTCGTCCCTCTCTGCCCCCTCGTCCCTCTCTGCCCCTCTCTGCCCCCTCGCCCCTCTCTGCCCCCTCGCCCCTCTCGCCCCCTCGCCCCTCTCTGCCCCCTCGCCCCTCTCTGCCCCCTCGCCCCTCTCTGCCCCCTCGCCCCTCTCTGCCCCCTCGCCCCTCTCTGCCCCCTCGCCCCTCTCTGCCCCCTCGCCCCTCTCTGCCCCCTCGCCCCTCTCTGCCCCCTCGCCCCTCTCTGCCACCTCGCCCCTCTCTGCCCCCTCGCCCCTCTCTGCCCCCTCGCCCCTCTCTGCCCCCTCGCCCCTCTCTGCCCCCTCGCCCCTCTCTGCCCCCTCGCCCCTCTCTGCCCCCTCGCCCCTCTCGGCCCCTCTCTGCCCCCTCTCGCCCCTCTCTGCCCCCTCTCGGCCCCTCTCTGCCCCCTCGCGGCCCTCTCTCTGCCCCCTCTCGGGCCCCCTCTTGCCCCCCGCGGCCCCTCTCTGCCCCTCTCGCGTGCCCCTCTCTGCCCCCCTCGCGGCCCCTCTCTGGCCCCCTCGCGGCCCCTCTCTGCCCCCCTCGCGGCCCCTCTCTGGCCCCTCGCTGCCCCCTCTGCGGCCCCTCGCTGCCCCCTCTGCGGCCCCTCTCTGCCCCCTCTGCGGCCCCTCTCTGCCCCCTCTGCGGCCCCTCTCTGCCCCCTCTGCGGCCCCTCTCTGCCCCCTCGCGGCCCCTCTCTGCCCCCTCGCGGCCCCTCTCTGCCCCCTCGCGGCCCCTCTCTGCCCCCTCGCGGCCCCTCTCTGCCCCCTCGCGGCCCCTCTCTGCCCCCTCGCGGCCCCTCTCTGCCCCCTCGCGGCCCCTCTCTGCCCCCTCGCGGCCCCTCTCTGCCCCCTCGCGGCCCCTCTCTGCCCCCTCGCGGCCCCTCTCTGCCCCCTCGCGGCCCCTCTCTGCCCCCTCGCGGCCCCTCTCTGCCCCCTCGCGGCCCCTCTCTGCCCCCTCGCGGCCCCTCTCTGCCCCCTCGCGGCCCCTCTCTGCCCCCTCGCGGCCCCTCTCTGCCCCCTCGCGGCCCCTCTCTGCCCCCTCGCGGCCCCTCTCTGCCCCCTCGCGGCCCCTCTCTGCCCCCTCGCGGCCCCTCTCTGCCCCCTCGCGGCCCCTCTCTGCCCCCTCGCGGCCCCTCTCTGCCCCCTCGCGGCCCCTCTCTGCCCCCTCGCGGCCCCTCTCTGCCCCCTCGCGGCCCCTCTCTGCCCCCTCGCGGCCCCTCTCTGCCCCCTCGCGGCCCCTCTCTGCCCCCTCGCGGCCCCTCTCTGCCCCCTCGCGGCCCCTCTCTGCCCCCTCGCGGCCCCTCTCTGCCCCCTCGCGGCCCCTCTCTGCCCCCTCGCGGCCCCTCTCTGCCCCCTCGCGGCCCCCTCGCGGCCCCCTCTCTGCCCCCTCGCGGCCCCTCTCTGCCCCCTCGCGGCCCCTCTCTGCCCCCTCGCGGCCCCTCTCTGCCCCCTCGCGGCCCCTCTCTGCCCCCTCGCGGCCCCTCTCTGCCCCCTCGCGGCCCCTCTCTGCCCCCTCGCGGCCCCTCTCTGCCCCCTCGCGGCCCCTCTCTGCCCCCTCGCGGCCCCTCTCTGCCCCCTCGCGGCCCCTCTCTGCCCCCTCGCGGCCCCTCTCTGCCCCCTCGCGGCCCCTCTCTGCCCCCTCGCGGCCCCTCTCTGCCCCCTCGCGGCCCCTCTCTGCCCCCTCGCGGCCCCTCTCTGCCCCCTCGCGGCCCCTCTCTGCCCCCTCGCGGCCCCTCTCTGCCCCCTCGCGGCCCCTCTCTGCCCCCTCGCGGCCCCTCTCTGCCCCCTCGCGGCCCCTCTCTGCCCCCTCGCGGCCCCTCTCTGCCCCCTCGCGGCCCCTCTCTGCCCCCTCGCTGCCCCCTCTGCGGCCCCTCTCTGCCCCCTCGCGGCCCCTCTCTGCCCCCTCGCGGCCCCTCTCTGCCCCCTCGCGGCCCCTCTCTGCCCCCTCGCGGCCCCTCTCTGCCCCCTCGCGGCCCCTCTCTGCCCCCTCGCGGCCCCTCTCTGCCCCCTCGCGGCCCCTCTCTGCCCCCTCGCGGCCCCTCTCTGCCCCCTCGCGGCCCCTCTCTGCCCCCTCGCGGCCCCTCTCTGCCCCCTCGCGGCCCCTCTCTGCCCCCTCGCGGCCCCTCTCTGCCCCCTCGCGGCCCCTCTCTGCCCCCTCGCGGCCCCTCTCTCCCCCCTCGCGGCCCCTCTCTGCCCCCTCGCGGCCCCTCTCTGCCCCCTCGCGGCCCCTCTCTGCCCCCTCGCGGCCCCTCTCTGCCCCCTCGCGGCCCCCTCTCTGCCCCCTCGCGGCCCCTCTCTGCCCCCTCGCGGCCCCTCTCTGCCCCCTCGCCCCTCTCTTCCCCCCCTTTTTCCTCCCTCTGTTCTCGCGCCCCCCCATTCCCCACCAGCGATTGTTGGCCTTATTGGGAATCCGTTGTTTGATGTTTCAATTTTTGATTATTCCTGATGTTGGGTGGTGCAGTGGTTAACACTGCTGCCTCACAGCTCTGAGGACCCAGGTTCGATCCTGGACCTGTCATTGTCCGTGTGACGTTTACACATTCTCCCTGTCTGTCTCCCCTCCAGAACACAAAATGATGTGTAGGGTAGGTGAATCCACCATGTTAAATTGCCCCTTAATTGGAAAAAGAAAACATAGGGTGCACTAAATAATAAGAGAAAAATTATTCCTGATGTTACATGAATTGTGTGTTTCCTCTGCGTCCCCTTCTCATCGCCAGGGTGGTTTTGCAGGACGTTAAAGCCAATATCATGGCCTGTCTAAGGAGCCAGGGTTTCCTGCCTTTCCATAGCCACATAAATCTAATTCTGTTCACACCAAAAAAAATGTGGCTGGATTATTGGTAAAACTCAAATTGTTTGTTAGTGAAGTCACCATTGCTACTCTGTCTGATATATGGCTCCAGTTATCTGTTGGATGGGTCCAAGCTGAAACGATCATCTGTGGATATAATGCATAAATGTATGAGCCCACTATTGTACTCTAGTGTCAATACTCGCTCAAATTCTCTGTGACGATTCCCCATGCCCTTTTGAAATTAGCAATTTTGATGTGAAAACAGGAACTGATTTGGGTTTTCTTGTGAAAACAGAAAAGTTTGGAAAGTTTGCGTCAAACCAAGTGAAGAGCTCTCCAATGATTTTGCAATGCTGCAGGTTTTGTCTGATGGTCGGTGGATTTGAGTGGTTTGTTTACAAGTTAAAATTAGAGCCAGACCAAAGTAAAATGAGGAAGTTGTTCTTCACACATCATCTACTGGACATCTGGAATCTGCTCCCCAATAAGCTGAGGGGCAGTTAACGTTTTCAAGATCGACATCACTAGATTTTTGTTATAAAGCAATATGTTTCGTAGGCGAGTAAATGGGGGCGAGGTCTAATTATGTGGCAGAACAGACTCGAGGGGCTTAATGGCCTAATTCAGCTTCGGTGTTTCCCTGAGCTAAACATAGACCAGGAAGAAAGGAGCTGTGGTGGATTTCATGTTGCAATCACGTTTTTGGATGGAATGATGTTTGTGTTTGTGGACATATTTTGTTACAGTGCATGGGTAACATTTACTACATGATGGGTTTGCAAAGACCATGTGCCCAAGGTTGCCCTGGGTCTTATCAGTTCCTTATTATCTCTCCATCCCCATTCAAAACAACCCTGCTGGCGTTGTACTCTAGATTCTTAAATCTGAAGTAAGAAATGTGGATGTGACTTACCGACCAATATTTATAATGAACAATACCTGTCGGTCCAATTACCTTTCCCCACAATCATGACAGTAGTCATTTGCTGCTCAATTGTGTTCTCGCCCCTGAAACACATCGGAGGCCCTGGGTTAATTGTAACATTGGCCATCTATTTAAGGGGAGGTGGTGGCGGAGTGGTATCATCTCTGGATAGTAATCCAGAGGGACAACAATGCTCTGGGGACCACACAGGATGGTGGTATTTGAATTCAATTTATAATAAAAACAAAAATCTGGAGCTATGAATCTAATAATGACTATGAAATCATTGTCATAAAAACCCATCTGGTTCACTCGCGTCCTTTTAGGGAAGCAAATCTGTTGTCCTTACCTGGTCTGGCCCACAGTGACTCTGGACCCACAGCACTGTGGGTGAAGCTTAACTACTCTCTAGCAAGCCACTCTGTTCCTTTAGGGATGGGCAGCAAATTCTGGCTGGCAATGTCCACATCCCATGAAAATGTTGCTTTTGTCCAATTTAGGCAGGATTGTTATCTGGGACTGTGCCTCCAAACTCAGTCCACAGACTGGGATGGAATTAACTGTTGAATTGGTAGAGGACTGTGAACAGGACATTTCTGCTATTCAGTTACATGGTAGCTGCTCTGTATCTTAACTCCATCTCCATCAACTCTTCATATAAGTCACAAAGATGTGCAGGTTAGGTGGATTGGCCATGATAAATTGCCCTTAGTGTCCAAAATTGCCCTTAGTGGTGGGTGGGGTTACTGGGTTATGGGGATAGGGTGGAGGTGTTGACCTTGGGTAGGGTGCTCTTTCCAAGAGCCGGTGCAGACTCGATGGGCCGAATGGCCTCCTTCTGCACTGTAAATTCTATGAATTGCCAAACAAAAATCTGTTCATTTTGGTTTAGATGTTTTCAATTATGTTCATGGGTAATTTTGAAAGAGTGTTCCGGATTGTAAAGGAGTGCGGAACATATACTTTACTCACAGGAGCACAGAAAGGCAATGTGTTTGATATGAACCTTGAAATTCTTAATGCAGGAAGTATAGGATTGCCTCATAGACCTGCACATTTGCTGAAAATTAGTGCAGAAATGGGAATTTCAAAACTAGTCAGAAGTTATATTAACGTTGATTAACGAAGAGCTCAATGCATTTTCTTGATATGTCTCTTTTTTAATTGCAGGGAATATGAAAGAGGTGTCAACATGACATCAAGATATGGGAAAACTTACAGTAAGAAGGGGAGTGCCAGCAACTCCAAGTTTGATGAGGTGTTCTCTGGTAAACGAGCAAAGATAAGCACCAAATGGGGGGAGAGCACCTTCAAGGCTCAACTGAGCCAGAAGAGACCCTGTCTCAAAGTAGAACCTGTGGAGCAGCCTAAACGACAGAAACTGGAAGATGAGTTGTTTGAAGATCCATTTGGCTTTGACAGTGATGATGACTCTCTCCCTGTGTCATCACGGAATCCAGTTCCAACCAAAGGGCAGCAGTCAACAGAGTCTTTGAAACCAGTTGATGAGGATAATGCAGCTTCGCTACCCGAGGTTAACAGTATGGTTAATCAGCCAATCAGCGGGGATGCTATTGTGTGCAGCAAGTTTGCAGCATTGGCTGACGTTCTCCATGTGAAGGATGCAAGCAGTGCTGTGGCCTTGTGTTCAGAGATTGAAGGAATCCCGCAATCTGGAAGCAAGTTGAACTGTCTGGGTGAGTGTGTTTTTCTGTTCAACTCTGGCAATAAGCAGAATGTGCCAACAACTGCAATCATCAATAAAATTGGCTGAACGAGGAAGGCAAAGCACCAGGTACAATTCATGCGGATGCCACCTCCCCTCTGTAGAATTAAACCATCAACACTGATTCTTGGTACAGGTGTTGGATTTGGGTTGATGCTGTAAAGAAAGCAGGGGTTTGTTTACAGATATCAGTGAGTTGGGTGTGGCTGCCTGTCAGACAGAGAGTCTGTTGATCTGTGTGATTTCCCCTTCCAGGCAGCCTACACTGCACTCTGTTCCTGCCTCACATTATTTTGCAGACAATTCACGGCCTCTTTGTATCTTCTTGGGTTTTGAGTATTTGGAGGCGGCATTTTGCTCGTGCTGTTGAGTGCACCTATCCTGTAAGTGCACATTATAGTAGAATCACTTAGTTCTTGGGCTTACTTGTAGAGTCTCTCACAGTGCCTGTAGTTCATTGGACCAGATGTACAAGCTCCAACAAACCTGAATTCATCTGGGAAGTGAACATTGAGCTGTAAGTTTGAGCACCACCTTGTTGGGATTTCCCTCTTCTTTGTAAAAGTGACCCGTTTTATCCCACCGGGAATTCTGTCGTCTATCAACAAATGTGAATTTTTCAAAACTGTTTTAGGAAGAACCTCATTTGATCTGAACATTGAGAATTAGTTGCTTTGGGCTTTGTCTTGATCTTAGCTCATTGTTGGGCTCCATGTGGTGCTGCTGATTTGGCCATTCTCAAGGTTTGATGGACAACTTCTGACTCGAGTAAGACCTTTGAAAATCCACTTGACAGAATGTTTAATAATTGTGACAAGGGAGAGAAGGTTTGGAGTCAGACAGAATGGAGGGAAGAAGGTGTTTGGGGGCTGAGTGGAGGGGGGAGCAGAGGCTGTTTGAGGAAGGAGAGGGGTTGGTGGTGAGGGGTGAGGCCAGTTTTGCTGTTGGGCAGGGTGAGTGGAGAGGGGTTTTGATGGAGTGGGGGGGTTTGGTGTCGGGGGGAGGGGTTTTGATGGGGTGGGGGGGGGTTTGGTGTCAGTGGGAGGGGTTTTGATGGAGTGGGGGGGGTTTGGTGTCGGAGGGAGGGATGCAATGGTCAGCATTACACTTGCCACTTGAATCTAACAAAATATTGGACTCCACAGCTCGGACAGCAGTGGTTGTGCTGCTACCTCCTAGCAGTCGAGTGCTTTGTTACCACCGAAATGTTTCTCTACCTTTGGGTGCCAGGACGGAAGGAGTGAAAAGTAAATCTCTAAAGGGTTTCTATTTTACTTCAGATGGTATTAGTGATGATGGGATGTTTTTGGAGTGAATTGGGTGAATTACCTTGGCTTGAATCTGGAATGAGGGGCTCGGTTAGCTGGACAGATGGTTTGCAACGGATGGTTCATGATGCGGAGGCTCCAACAGCACAAACTCAATTTGTGTACTGGCTGAAGTTATTCATGAAGGGCCCACCTTCTCTGCCTTGCCCCTCGCCGAAGGTGCAGTGGCCCTCATGTTAAATCACCACCAGTCAGCTCTCCAATGGGGAAAACGGTCTTTGGGACTTTGGCAACTTTATACTTTACTGTTGGGCAGAATCCTGGAACTATTCGTTTACAGACAGAACTTCTTTGTGTTCTGCTGATTGTTTTTTTTTCAAGTCAGCAATTGTACTGCTGACTGTGATGCTGTGATCCCAGTCCATGTGGATTGTGTTATCAGCTGATGGAGCATTCACTGAGCTTCAGAAACTAAGAACCAAGCTGCACTTGAGCTGAAGTTTGTCTGAGATTCGGTCATTTGAAAAACAAATCTCAATGCAGCTGTGTGTGTGGGGGGGGGGGGGGGGGCTGCGGTGTGTGTGTGTGGCAGGGGGGGGGTGTGTGGCGGGGGGGTGTGTGTGTGGCGGGGGTGGGTGTGTGTGGGTGTGTGTGTGGCGGGGGGGGGTGTGTGTGGCGGGGGGGGTGTGTGTGTGTGGCGGGGGGGGTGTGTGTGTGGCGGGGGGGGTGTGTGTGTGGCGGAGGGGGTGTGTGTGTGGCGGGGGGGGTGTGTGTGTGTGTGGCGGGGGGGGGTGTGTGTGTGGCGGGGGGGGTGTGTGTGTGGCGGGGGGGGTGTGTGTGTGGCGGGGGGGGTGTGTGTGTGGCGGGGGGGGGTGTGTGTGTGGCGGGGGGGGGTGTGTGTGTGGCGGGGGGGTGTGTGTGTGGCGGGGGGGGGGTGTGTGTGGCGGGGGGGGGGGGGGGTGTGTGTTCTGGTCACCGAGGGAGAATTCAGAATGTCCAATTCTCCTAACACCGCGCAGACACAGGGAGAACATGCAGACTCTGCACAGACCGTGACCCAAGCTGGGAATTGAACCTGGAACCCTGGTGGTGTGAAACAACAGTGCTAACCACTGTGCTGCGATGCAGCCCAAAAAAAGCCCATGCACCTTTTTATGCATACTGAAATATGTTTACTTTTATTTTCAACAACAGGCACAGAGGGTGCTGGAATAACTCGGCAGGTTTAGCAGTATCTGTCAGGAGCAAGAAGAGTTAATATTTTGAGTCCTTTTCCTGATTGTCAGAACTGAAGGGAGGAAGAACATGTTGGAGCTGTGAGATTACTTTTATTGTCCTGTGTTTTAACATACAAATGTGCATCAAAGTAGGACATAAAACTGTCCTCTGGTGAGCTCATGCCTCTGAACTAACTGCAGGCAAACGAAAGCTCTTAATATGTGAAATACAACAGAAAAATAGGCCAGCAGTCCACATTACCACTTTCTGCACAAGTAAACCATCTTATTCAAAATATACCCAGATCTGTTTGTATATCCGATCCAATCTCCACCTCGATCAGTGACCCAGGAAGTGAGTTTCACCAACTCTCGGCTCGCTGAAGCAGTTCCCCTTTTTCTTATGTCCTATTCTTGCATTTAATCTTGTCTCTGTGGTCCCTTGGTCTTGACTCTGAGCTGCTAGACACAATAAGTTTCTATCTACCCTATGCCTTTCTTTCATTTATATATTCCAAACTGGAACTGTAGCAATTTGCACACAGCAAGTTTCCAGATGCAGTTGGGAGATGATAACTAATCTTGTTTCTGGGGCGGTGGAGGGTTGAATATTGGTCCAGACATGGGGAGAAGTTGTTTCTTGAAGTTCGAAGTGTGTGATTAGATGATGCACTCGAGTCTTGGACTGAGGTTTGAAGTGCATCCTTCTGGATTAGAGATGAGTGCTGCCACTGAGCAGAATGGTGTTGCCTCAACGCCTCAATTTATTAACCTGGAATTGGGATGGCAGGGCTGCTTGGATGGGCTGCTGCAATCTGGGAAGGAAAGGACAGGGGAAGTGCTTGCAAAACTGCTGGAAGGGACAGGCTGAAACAATTTAGAAGAATTGACATATAAAAGTTAAACGGAGAAAGTAAGATGTTTCAGGTAGTGTCAAAACTGAGGAACTACCTTGGTGAAGTGTTCAACTGCAGCACTGAGCTGGTAAGATTTTAGAGTTTGTTATTAAAGATGAGATCGCGAAGTACTTGAAAGTGCATGGTAAAATAGGACTGAGTCCGCATGGTCTTGTCAAAGTGAGGTCGTGTCTGACAAATCTATTAGAGTTCTTTTAAGGAGGTAACAAGGAAGTTAGACAAAGGAGAATCAATGGACGTGATTTATTTAGATTTCCAGAAGGCCTTGACCAAGGTGCTGCATAGGAGGTTGTTAAATAAGTGAAGAGCCCATGGTGTTAAGGGTAAGATCCTGGCATGGATAGAGGATTGGTTGACTGGCAGAAGGCAGAGAGTGGGGATAAAGGGGTCTTTTTCAGGACGACAGCCGGTGACTAGTGGTGTGCCTCAGGGGTCTGTGCTGGGATCACAACTTTTCAGAATGTACATAAATGATCTGGAAGAAGGAACTGAAGGCACTGTTGCTAAGTTTGCAGATGATACAAAGATCTGGAGAGGGACAGGTAGTATTGAGGAAGCAAGGGAGCTGCAGAAGGATTTGGACAAGCTAGGAGAGTGGGCAATGAAGTGGCAAATGAAATACAATGTGGAAAAGTGTGAGGTTATGCACTTTGGAAGGAGGAATTTAGGCATAGACTATTTTCTAAATCGGGAAATGCTTAGGAAATCAGAAACACAAAGTGACTTGGAGTCTTTGTTCACGATTTTCTTAAGGTTAAGGGGGCTTGTTTAGCACAGTGGGCTAAACAGCTGACTTGTAATGCAGAACAAGGCCAGCAGCACCGGTTCAATTCCTGTACTGGCCTCCTCGAACAGGCGCTGGAATGTGGCGCCGAGGGACTTTTCGCAGTAACCTCATTGAAGCCTACTTGCGACAATAAGCGATTATTATGTTAGTGTGCAGGTTGAGTCCGCAGTTAAGAAGGCAAATGCTATGTTAGCATTCATGTCAAGAGGGCTAGAATATAAGACCAGGGATGTACTTCTGAGGCTGTATAAAGCCTCAGAAGTAGGAGTATTGTGAGCAGTTTTGGGCCCCGTATCTAAGGAAGGATGTGCTAGCCTTGGAAAGGGTCCAGAGGAGGTTCACAAGTATGATCCCTGGAATGAAGAACTTGTCGTATGAGGAACGGTTGAGGACTCTGTCTGTACTCGGAGTTTAGAAGGATGAGGGGGGATCTTATTGAAACTTACAGAATACTGTGAGGCCTAGAGTGGACGTGAAGAGAATGTTTCCACTTGTAGGAAAAACTAGAACCAGAGAACACCATCTCATACTAAAGGGACAATCCTTTAAAACAGATGAGGAATTTCTTAAGCCTGAGGGTGGTGAATCTGTGGAACTGTTTACCGCAGAAGGCTGTGGTGGCCAATTCACTGTCTTTAATACAGAGATAGAGCATAGAGAGGTTTTTGATTAATGGGGATCAGGGGTTATGGAGAGGAGGCAGGAGAATGGGGATGAGAAAATATCAGCCATGATTGAATGGTGGAGCAGACCCAATGGGCTGAGTGGCTTAGCTCTGTTCCTATGTTTTATGGTCTTGTGAGCTGCTAACCACTTGTGTTGAAGGGTCAGAAATCTGAATCATGACATCAGGGAAGTAAGTGGTACTTGCAAATTGCTGGAGTTGCAGATGGACAAGTTTGTATTTGACGACTTTCTCTGCAATCCTGCTAACTTTAGGTCAATGGGGTGGTGCTTGGAAAATCCCACGAGGAACAGCTTTGAAAATCTGAGATGCTAAGAGAATGTTTGAAAATTTGAGGCGCGTTTCTCTTGGAAAAACAATAAATTTCAAATCTTCGAAGATTAACTCAGTCCATAGTGGTGCAGTTTTTATGATCTTCTCTAGAGGCTGAATTAGAGATTTAGTAAAACTACTACATCATTCAAATTATTTGCATGTTCATAGATTCTTGTAAAAGTTGCTTCCGTTTTAAAGTTGTGAAGTCTGATGCCACTTTGAGATTGAAAATCATCTAAGCAGATATCAATATTCTGATTGGTTTATGTTTGTTTACCTAAAGCTTGCCTAGATTTCCAGACACTGGCTCCACTCGAAGATACGGGAGCTGGGATTCACCAGCGGGTAAACTAAAAGCTGAAATGATTAAGCAGACATCAATTAGAAACTTAACGTGGTGGAAAGAAACCTATAATGTCGCCGCCATGGGCTGGGGTCTCGTGTAAGATGTTTTCCGTCTTACAGGTTCCCAAGTGGAATATTAGAGGTTTGGAGTTTGCCATGTAGGCAACCGGATGGACAGACTCGCATTCATGGGTCAAAAGTTATGGAGTGTTTCTGATGGTGACCACATGTTCCAGCACGATATTTGATGAAGCTAAAATGCAATTATCTCATCTTCTCTATCATTTACTCCACCTCCAGGAGTCCTGATCAGGCAAGTTGTTATCCGGCAGCTTCCAGCTTAACTGTCCACCCAGTTCCACTTGAAATACTCTTCCTCTCTCCACAGATGCTGCCAGACCCTGCTGAGTATTTCCAGCGCTTTGTCTTTATCCCCACCAGATGCGATAGAACTGTGACTTCACAGCGCCAGGTTCGATTCTCCGCTGGGTCACTGTCTGCACATTCTCCCCGTGTCTGTGTGGGTTTCCTCTGGGTGCTCCGGTTTCCTCCCACAGTCCAAAGATGTGCAGACCATGATAAATTGCCCTCAGTGGCCAAAAAGGTTGGGAAGGGTTACGGGGATAGGGTGGAAGTGAGAGCTTAAGTGGGTCGGTGCAGACTCAATGGGCCGAATGGCTTCCTTCTGCACCGTATGTTCTATGATAGATTTGCAGCAGGAACTACACAATGTCAGGTGGTGGTTTATTAACCCAAGAAGCAAAACTAAAATTAATCATTTCACAACGCAAACCATGATGTATCTAATTTCCCTCCCCATTCCTACTCTTGTTTCTCCAAAGCACAACTTTAAAACCCTTCATTAAAACAGAGAAGGCTAGAATTATGCAGCAGGTCTGTCATTTGTATTTTTAAACCTGCACTTGTGTGTCTTTGCTTTACTCTCTTTAAAGAGTGGATTTTGGTTAAAGCAAACCAGTTTTTCAGTAGATTGTTAGCAAATCAAATCTTCAGGAGTAATTGGCAATCAATGTCCATGGAAGTTAAATACAAATGGGGAAGTCTCTGATTCTTAGCAAATTTCCATGGAAATTCCGCATCAATGGCCTCCATTTCCAATTGTCACTAATTTTGCGGCCAAATCTCCAGGGCCTGATAATCTTCACCCCAGAGTGTTTCAGGAAGTGGCCCTAGAACTAGTAGATCCATTTATCATTTTCCAAAATTCTTTGTACTCTGGAATGGTTCGTACAGATTGGAGGGTAGAGAATGTAACCCTGATATTCAAAAAGGGAGGTAGAGAGAAAACTAATCGTTTGACCAGTCAGACTAACGTTGGTAGTAGGAAAGTTGCTGGGGTCCATTTAATAAGGATTTCATAGTACAACATTTGGGAAGCAGTGGTATAAGTCAGCATGGATTTACAAAAGGAAACTCTTGCTTGACAAATGTGTTAGAATTCTTTGAAAATGTAACCAGCACAGATGAACAGGGAGAACTTGGTTTATTTAGACTTTAAGGCTTTCGATAAGGTCTCTCATAGCAGATTAATATGTAATGTTAAAGCGCATGAGATTCCAGGTAGTGTCTTGAGATGGATAGAAAGCTGGTTAGCAGACAGGAAGCAAAAAGTTGGAATAAAAGTTTTTTTTTTTTTATTGACAAGCAGTGACTGTTGGGGGAGTGCAGGGATCTGTGCTAGGACCCCAACTGTTCACACTATATATTAGTCTGCAAAGTTTGCAGATGATACAAAGTTGGGTCGGCTGTGAGGAGGATGCAGAGATGCTTCAGCGGGCTGAGTGAGATGGCACATGCAGTATAATGTGGATAAATGTGAGGTTATCCGCTTAGGTAGCAAAAATAGGAAGGCAGATTTTATTTGAATGGGTGTAAATTGAGAGGGGTGGATACTCTGTGGACCTTGGTGTCTTCGCCCATCAGTCACTAAAAGTAGGCACGCAGGTACAGCAGGCAATAAAGGTGGTAAATGGTTTGTTGGCCTTCATAGCAAGAGGATTTGAGTATAAGAATGGGATGTTTTCCTTCAATTATACAGAGGATTGGTGAGACCACACTTGGAGTATTGTGTGCAATTTTGGTGTCCACAACAGTGCAGCGAAGGTTTACAAGGCTGATTCCTGGGATGGTGGGACTGACATATGAGGAGAGACTAAGTCGGTTAGGATTACATTCATTGGAGTTTAGAAGAGTGAGAGGGGGGATCTCATTCAAATTTACAAAATTCTAAAGGATTAGACAGGGTAGATTCAGAAAGAATGTTCCAGATGGTGGGGTGAATCCAGAACTAGGGATCATAGTTTGAGGATAAGGGGTAAACATGTCAGGACTGAGGTGAGGAGAAATTTCTTCACCCAGGGAGTGGTGAATCTGTGGAATTCACTATCACAAAGTAGTTGAGACCAAAACGTTTTGTAATTTCAAGAAGGAATTAGATACAGCTCTTAGAGCTAAAGGGATATGGAGGGGAAGGTGTGATCAGGGTATTGAACTTGATGATCAGCCATGATAATGAATGGTGGAGCAGGCTCGAAGGGCCGAATGGCGGCCTCCTGCTATTTTCTAGGCTCATTCAAGGTTTCTCTCGTGATATTCCACCAGCAGTCAATTCCAAAGATTCTCTAGTTCACAGAAGTGCTTCCTCGGATGTAATTTGTTTGTTGTGACGTGCACCAAGGTACAGTGAAAAGTATTCAGTTCAGCTAGTTCATTCCATACATGAAAAGAAAATACACAATGTACATAAAATACACAATGTAAATACATGGACACCGGCATCGGGTGAAGCATTCAGGAGTGTAGTATTACTCAGTAGAGAAGATGTGTGCAGAGATCCGATCAGCCCATAAGAGGGTTATTTTGGTAACAGCAGGGAAGACCCTGTTTTTGAATCTGTTAGTGCATGTTCTCAGACTTCTGTATCTCCTACCCGATGGAAGAGTGAGTCTTTGATTATGCTGTTTGCTTTCCCAAGGTAACGGGAGGTGTAGATAGTCAATGGATGGGAGGTGGGTTCGTGTGATGGACTGGGCCGTGTTCATGACTCTCTGAAGTTTCTTACGGTCTTGGGCCGAGTAGCTGCCATACCAGGCTGTTGTGCAGCCAGATAAGATGCTTTCTCTGGCACACTTGTGAGAATTGATGAGTCTATGTCAGGGGTGGGCAAACTACGGCCCGCGGGTCGCATGCGGCCCGCCAAAGGTCTTTATGCGGCCCACCAAGATCAAGTCATTTAAAAAAAAAATTTTTTTTTTAATGTTAAGGTTAATGGGGGGGGGGGGGGGGGGGGCTGTTGGGTTACTGGTATAGGGTGGATACGTTGACTTGAGTAGGGTGATCATTGCTCAGCACAACATGTGTTTCATGTGAAGTTTCTACTTTCAAATATTAATTAATAAAAATTAATTGCTTTTTTTTCTTTAAACTGAGTTACTTTGTTTTTCAAATAAATGTGTTTCATGTAAAGTTTCTACTTTAAAATATTAATTAATAAAAATTAATTGCCTTTTTTCTTTAAAAAAAACTTTTATTTTGGCTATTTTAAATATTAATTATTTTACTTAATATACTATGCGGCCCTTTAAAATTGTGAATTTCTGAATGTGGCCCTTGCACGGAAAAGTTTGCCCACCCCTGGTATAGGGAGTATCGTAGGGGGCTCAGTGCCGCCGCCTTGCGGGACTCCGGTATTGAGGTCTATTGTGGAGGAGTTGTTTGTTCTTACTGATTGTGGTCTATGGGTCAGAAAGTCGAGGATCCAGCTGCAGAGTGAGGAGCCAAGTCTGGTTGTGGCGGTATTAGAATTGCAGTGGATCTAGGCATTCTAGGAGTATGATGTGCCTCATGACCAACCTCTCAAAGCACTTCATTACGATCGATGTCAAGGCCATTCCTACCATTCGGAATGTTTTTGGCTAGTTTGTATTCGTGTCACCATATGCCCCATTTTAATTTTACTCTAGATTAACCACTCGTGTTCCATCTCAGTTGCTTACATTAAGTTCTGCACTCATTGGCCTCCTTTCAAAGGAGCCCAAATTCTGGCATGTTTTAAACAGCAATGCAGTCAATTAGTATATGTTCTTGTCCTCAGTACTTCAAATAAGTATTGAGAACAGGTGAACTTGTCTGCACAGCATCAAAGGGCCGAAGGGCCTGTTCTGTGCTGTACTGTTCTATGTTCTATAAAGGGTTAAACCAGTAGAATTCGTAGGATGAGAATTTCTCAATCCACGTCACTGGCTTTGAAACCTGTCAAATATTAACATTTATATTTACACAACCTGACAAAGCAGTTTTATACAGTGATTCAGTTGACTGCATGAACGTTTGATTTAAGGAGATGCTAATCTATCTCAATATAAACTGGACTGAACTGAACAATGGGGATAGGTGGGAAAGTGGAGTTTTTATTCATTTTTTACAGGTTGTGGGCTATCTTCCCATTTGCAGATCCTCATCTGTCTGGCCCATCTCAAGATCTGTTCCTTGTCCAGGAATCGGTTCCATCCTACTACCATCGCCCTCGGCGGCTCGTTCTTCAACGGCTTCCTCATCAGCGCTGTTCGCCCTGTCCACCTCCAAGGGCCGAGTAAACTCGCCTTCCCCCAGCAGCTTCTCGAATATACATGCCACATATGCCCCTGCATCCGATCCCTCGCTGCGCGACCTGTTCTCCAGATCCTCCACTTTTTCTTGCAGCCTTTTCTGGTGGTCTTTCATCAGCCCCATCGTGGTCGTCATGCTCAGCAACCGCCTCTTCCACCTTCCTAATCGCCTGGCCCTGGGCATCCAATCTCTGCTCCACACGGTCACCCCCATCTTAATTGGATCCAGCACAGAACAGGCCCTTTGGCCCTCGACGTTATGCCGAGCATTGTCCAAAACCAAGATCAAGCTATCTCACTCCCTGCCATTCTGGTGTGCTCCATGTGCCTGTCCAATAACCGCTTGAAAGTTCCTAAAGTGTCCGACTCCACTATCACAGCAGGCAGTCCATTCCACACCCTAACCACTCTGAGTAAAGAACCTACCTCGGAAATCCCTCCTATATCTCCCACCCTGAACCTTATAGTTATGCCCCCTTGTAACAGCTACATCCACCCGAGGAAATAGTCTCTGAACATCCACTCTACCTATCCCCCTCATCATCTTATACACCTCAATTAAGTCGTCTCTCATCCTCCTCTGCTCCAAAGAGAAAAGCCCTAGCTCCCTCAACCTTTCCTCATAAGACCTATTCTGCAAACCAGGCAGCATCCTGGTAAATCTCCTTTGCACCCTTTTCAATGCTTCTACATCCTTCCTGTAGTGAGGTGACCAGAACTGTACACACTACTCCAAATGTGGTCTCACCAGGGTCATGTACAGTTGCAGCATAACCCCACGGCTCTTAAACTCAAGGCCCCTGTTAATAAACGCTAACACACTATAGGCCTTCTTCACGGCTCTATCCACTTGATAAACTTCAGAGATCTGTGGACATGAACCCCAAGATCTCTCTGTTCCTCCACATTCCTCAGAACCCTGCCGTTGACCCTGTAATCCGCATTCAAATTTTTTCTACCAAAATGAATCACCTCTCACTTATCAGGGTTGAACTCCATCTGCCATTTTTTGGCCCAGCTCTGCATCCTATCAATGTCTCTTTTCAGCCTATAACAGCCCTCCACCACATCCACTACCAATCTTGGTGTCATCAGCAAATTTACTAACCCACCCTTCAGCCCCCTCCTCCAAGTCATTGATAAAAATCACAAATAGCAGAGGACCCAGCACTTATCCCTGTGGTACAGCACTGGTAACCGGTCTCCAGTATGAAAATTGTCCATCTACCACCACCCTCTGTCTTCTATGTGATAGCCAGTTACTTATCCAATTGGCCAAATTTCCCTCTATCCCTCGCCTCCTTACTTTCTTCATAAAGCGACCATGGGGAACCTTATCAAACGCCTTTCTAAAATCCATGTATACGACATCAACTGCTCTACCTTCATCTACACACTTAGTTACCTCCTCAAAGAATTCAATCAAATTTGTGAGGCAAGACTTGTCCTTCACGAATCCGTGTTGACTATCCCGAATTAAGCTGCATCTTTCCAAATGGTCATAAATGCTATCCTTCAGGACCTTTTCCATTAACTTAACGACCACCGAGGTAAGACTAACCGGCCTATAATTATCAGGGTCATTCCTATTCCCTTGCTTGAACAGCGGAACAACATTCGCCACTCTCCAGTCCTCTGACACTATCCCCGTGGACAGTGCGGGCCCTGCAATCTCATCCCTAGCCTCCCAAAGAATCCTTGGATATATCTCATCTGGCCCAGGGGACTTGTCGCCCCGAAGATTTTTCAAAATTGCTAATACATCCTTCCACAGACCATCTACCTCCTCCAGCCTACCCGCCTGTATCACACACTCATCCTCATAAACATGGCCCCTCTCCTTGGTGAACCCTGGAGAAAAGTATTCATTCAACGCCTCTCCTATTTCTTCTGATTCCATGCACAAGTTCCCACTACTGTCCTTGACCGGCCCTACCCTCACCATGGTCATTCTTTTATTTCTCACATAAGAATAAAAAGCCTTAGGGTTTTCCTTGATCCTACCCGCCAAGGACTTCTCATGCCCCCTCCTAGCTCTCCTAAGCCCTTTTTTATAGCTCATTCCTTGCTACCTTGTAACCCTCAAGCGACCCAATTGAACCTTTGTTTCTCATCCTTACATACTCTTCCTTTTTCCTCTTGACAAGACATTCAACCTCTTTTGTGAACCATGATTCCCTCACAAGGCCATTTCCTCCCTGCCTGACAGGGACATACCTATCAAGGACATGCAGTATTTGTTCCTTGAACAAGCTCCACCTTTCATTTGTGCCTTTCCCTGACAGTTTCTGTTGCCATCTTATGCTCCCTAATTCTTGCCTAATCGCATCATCATTACCCCGCCCCCAATTATAAATCTTGCCCTGCCATAAGGCCCTATCCCCCTCCATTGCAATAGTGAAAGACACTGAATAGTGGTCACTTCTTTACATTGCTGAACAAAGCTCTCTTGGAGAAAGTCCATCAGCTGCTCTGTTGACCACTGGGCCGGCAGTTTTGGTCCCTGACGCTCTGCCATATTCTCCTGCGCTGCAGACTCCAATGATCATCTTCCACCAAAGAGCTCTCCTTTTCAGACCACCTCTGGTCCACAAATCCATATATTGGTGGGGAATCCTTCTCCTCTACTTCACCAGTCTCCTATTTTGTTGATCAAATCCCCCATAAGTCGGGGGGAAAAGATCCCAAAGGTCCACCATGAGCGGGAGCTACCAAATAAGCGACCACTCACTCCATGGCTGCCACCGGACGTCACAACTTTCCATTCTCGAGGGCATCCATCGACCCTTTGTTTCCTATCAGGAAAGCAACTTCCTATCTAGTTTGCCACATCATCCTGTATCCCATGGGCTTTTACTTTTTTGACCAATCTTTGTCAAACACCTTGCTAAAATCCATGTACACCACATCTGCTGCACTACCTTCATCAACCCTCCTTGTCACTTCCTTGAAGAATTTAATCAAATTTGTAAGGCAAGACCTTCCTTTAACAAATCCATGCTGACTATTCCAGACTAATCCATGCCTTTCTGTTTGACAGTTAATCCTATCTCTTGGATTCGTTCTACTAATTTGCCCACCGCCGATGTAAGACTAACTGCCCTACAGTTGTTTGACATTTCCTTCAATCCCTTTCTAAGCAATGGAACTATGTTTGCGTTTCTCCAGTGTTCCAGTACTTCCCATGTATCTAGTGAGGATTGGAAAATCATCCACAGCATCTGTTCTCTCCTCCCTGATCTCCTTCAGCCTTTCAAGGATTTCAACCCTTTGAGTACCTCCTCTCTCTTTATGATTATCCCATCCAATATGTGTATTGCTCCTGGACTAATATATCTGCATCATCCCTTTCCTTTGTAAACATGGAGACAAAATATTCATTTAAAACCTTCTCACAGCCTCTGCGCCTACATGTGGAGATGCCGGCGTTGGACTGTGGTGAGCACAGTAAGAAGTCTCCCAGGTTTGTTTCAAATTACTAGCTTTCGGAGCACTGCTCATTCCTCAGGTGAAACCGATGAAGGAGCAGTGCTCTGAAAGCTGATTTGAAACAGACCTGTTGGACTTTAACCTGATGTTGTAAGACTGCTTAATATACAAAAATATTCTCAGTGGATTCTCTGATGGCATACTTTGATCTTCTCCAAATATAGAAAAGTCATTAATAAAATCTGCTGTGGGCTATTAATGAAGCAAATTCAATGACGCATGCGTCAATCTTGGTGGGGCTCCAATTATGATTTACAGGGGACAAGGGCAGCACAGTAGTTAGCACTGCACCTCACAGTGCCAGCGACCCAGGTTCAATTCCGGCCTCGGGTGACTGTCTGTGTGGAGTTTACATGTCCCCCTGCATCTGCGTGGGTTTCCTCCGGGTGCTCCGGTTTCTTCCCACAGTCCAAAGATGTGCAGGTTAGGTGGATTGGCCATGATGAAATTTCCTCTAGGGTCCAAAGTTTACTGGGTTATGGGGATAGGGTGGAGGCTCTGTCAGACATGCTGACGTGATTGGCTGAATGACCACCTGCACTGTAGTGATTCTATGAATCAAAGGCTGCCGCTCAATATCTGGAAGATTGAAAAGAGTGCCAAAGGACTATGACCAAAAATGGGCCAGAATATGTGGGTATGGTCTACAGGGGTGAATGAACACCTGTCATATTTGTTGCTTGTAGTTTGAGAAACAAATTCAGGTCTTTGTAAAGTGAATTAACTCTGTGCAGAACTTTAAACTGAATTGAGCCTTAACTGAGCACAGAAGGATGTGGAGTTGACACTAAACAGGACCCTTCCTCACCAGTCATTCGTACGGTTGAGACAAAGCTCCACTTTCCCAATTAATTCTTGCCTTATGGAGGGGGGAGGGTCCAGAGGATATCATTAGATATCATTGAAATAGAACCACTGGTGGTTTGAGGCAATGACAAAATCCCTTCCAACAATATACTTGGGGGTAGTTGAGGAAAAGATGGACATTGCGAGTGAACGGAACCACGGGCTTGAAAATAGGTACTTGACTCGGGTAACGTAAATTTGGGTGTAAGATCGCTAAATCTGGCAAAGTTCCCATCCATAAACAGTAAAACGTTTTTGAGCCCGTTCCTCCACAAGGCTAAGTCCAGCATGGAGGGCAAGAATAAGTGGCTATTACAAATAGGACCAAATGGCATAGGAGTGAAAAGTTTAAAATGTTGGCAAAATTGTTTCCATATTTTTAAAGTAGAAATCACAACGTGGCTTGACATGTATTTAGAGGGGGGAATGGGTAGCGGGACACATATTAAGGCAGGGAGAGGATGAGAAGCAAGCGGAGGCTTCCATAAGACGTCAGTTTATGCTTGGTTCGTGACACCATGTTAAAATCAAGAGATCATTAGGACTGAGCTTCGGAGGAACTTCTTCACCCAAAGGGTTGTGAATCTATGGAATTCCCTGCCCAGTGAAGCAGTTGAGGCTCCTTCATTAAATGTTTTCAAGATAAAGATAGATAATTTTTTGAAGAATAAAGGGTTATGGTGTTCGTGCGGGAAAGTAGAGCTGAGTCCACAAAAGATCAGCCATGATCTCATTGAATGGCGGAACAGGCTCGAAGGGCCAGATGGCCGACTCCTGCTCATAGTTCTTATGTTCTTGTATATTGACCACCAAATAATAGTACAGTAGATTAGAAAGAGCACATCCACCAACCTGTTTCCCCTTTGAATTATCGCTCTACGGACTGTCCAAGTGAATCAGAGAATCCCTACCATGTGGAAGGAGGCCATTCAGCCCATCGGGTCTGCACCGACCCTCAGAGTATTCCACCCAAGCTCACTTCCCCACCCTTCCCAATAACCCCATTAACCTAATCTCCCCACCTTTTTTGAACACTAAGGGGCAATTTAGCATAGCCAATTCACCTAACCCGCACATCTTTGGACTGTGGGAGGAAACTGGAGCACCCGGAGGAAACCCACACAGACACTGGGAGAATGTGCAGCCTCCACAGACAGTGACCCAAGGCTGGAATTGGACCCGGGTCCCTGGCGCCGTGAGGCAGCAGTGCTTGCAGCTGTGCCAGCTTGTTAATCATAAAAAATTAATTTGGTCGAAAAATAGGGAGACATTGGAAAAGAATCCAGAATCTGGGCAGAATTTGTATGGATTGAATTCTGCCAGCTAAGGCAAGAGGCAAACTATCCTAGTGCGGCAAATCCACTTTAATTTTGGTGACCCAGATTTGTTCTATGAAGAATCGCAAGAGACTGCGTTATATTCACACTTCGTCACGAAAACCAGCGCCAGCAAAATGGCGAAGATCTTAGCGGGTTGTGTTTGGCACTAGAATTAATTGGGAAATGCTCACTTTTGTTCCATTTATAGCCAGCGAACGGGTCAAAGGTGCTGAAAGTATTCATTATGCCATCAACACAAGCAACCGGGTTAGTGATATCTAATAGCAGGTTATCAGCACACAAGAACACCCGGTGCTCCAGATTGAAGAGTACAACGGCTATGGACGGCTTCCATCGCCAGGGCAAAGAGCAGTGGGGACTGAAGACACACTTGATGGGTTCCCCTGGATAGAGGGAAGTACGAGTGTAGAGAGGTAGTGCGCACGTTCTCGGTAGGGGAGGTATAAAGATAGCAAATCCATGAAGCCAATTTTGGACCAAACCCAAATGTATCCAAAATTGCAATCCTGCTTCACCCGGTCAAAAGCCTTGTCCGTAACCAGTGAGAAGACAACTTCAGGGACGGCTGCGGCAGTTCGGGAGAGTATACTGTCAAGACGATGTACATTTGAGGATATTTGGCATCTTTTTACAAAGTCAGTTTGGCCTTGGAAATTTTATCAGGGAGACACAGCTATAAGCTGCACGCCAGTACCTCAGCTAACAGCTTTGCACCTGCATTTAAAAGATTACAAACATTTTTCTCGATTATATAAAAGGTAAGAGAGAGACAAGAATAAACATTGCGGACTTGATGGGCCGCATGGCCTCCTGCACTGTAGGGATTCTGTGGTATGAGCCACATTCTTCAGGGTCCCAGTTGTAATAAGCAAACGGGAAGTCTGCATCAATGTAAGGGGTAGAGAACCATGAGATAATGAGTCGATAAACATATTTAGCAATAAGGGCACAAGGTGAGTGGCGAACCTTTTATAAATGTCTGTAGGGAATCTGTTGGGGTCTGGGGCTGTACCACTTTGCATCAACTTAATGCAGTTTTGTTATCTCATCCAGATGCAAAGGGTTGTCTCAATCTCTGCTCCTGTCCATAACTACATATGGAATGTCCAAATTATTTACAATGTCAGTCATTGCCATGCTATCTGACAGGAGGTCAGATTTATAGAGGTTACAATAAAAGGAAGCGATGGTCAAATTAATATCAGAGCAGTCAATAATAGGATTATGGGAAGAGTCAGGGATCTGGGAGAAGCAGACTGGTGCCTGAACTGTAGGCTAGTAGGCGGCCTGCTTTGTCCCCGTATTCATAAAAAGTCCCCCTTGAACGTTGTAACATGTACACACCTTAGTTGTGGAAAGTAAGTCAAACTGAGCCTGTCTGCACACATCTCCGGAGTGGGGGTGATAGTATATTGACTGTCTGTTTCTAGAATTGAATCCACCAGTTTTGTTGTTTTAATTTTCCTTGTTTGATAATATATGCATTGTAAGAATTTAGGTTTTCCCAGAGAACCGCCCTGAGGGTGTCTCATGATAGTATTGGGTGGTGGAATCTGATTTGTTTGTCTTAATAAAAATATCTATAGTGGTGAATATAGATTTACAAAAATCCTGGTCCGGTAGTAGGGTTGTGTCAAATCTCCATGGAGGTTGACCATTGGATTTGGAAATGAGCTGGCCTGATATAACTGGCAGAATACGTGGCAGTTTTAACTGTGGGGAGAAGAGTTCTGACCAAAATAATATAGTCTATGCATGAGTCCGCATGATGGACATGAAGGAAGTAAGAAAAGTCTCTTGTGACAGTGGAGGAAACACCAAGGGTTCATACAACCCTTTCAGTTATAAAGGTGGAAAGAGCGTTGGAAACATTGGAGAAGGCGAAAGTCTTTTGGACATGAGCGATCCAGCTTTGGATGTATAACACAGTTTGGATCCCCTCTGAAAATGAGATGATGGGCATCTCAATTAGAAAGGGAAGAACATGATAAATCTTGTATTGTCCCAGTTCGGGCATAGGTATTTACCAAAATTACAGGGGTTTGAAAAGGTCTGCCACTAACTATTGTATAATGTCCACCAGGGCCTCAAATTACAATTGAGGGGGAGAACTGCAATATATTGTCAATCAAAATTGCTGTCCCCGAGCTCTGCCATTTAAAGCTGGAGGGAAATGGCTGACCAACCCATGCTTTGCGTAATCTGGTGTAATCTCCAATACAAAGATGCTTTACTTGAAATGCAACATCAGTGTTAAGGCTCGAGATGTGAAAACACTTTGGAACGTTCTACAGGGCCTTTAACCCCCTAACATTCCATGTGATGAATCAGATTGAGAGCCCTGTACCACCCTGACTGCCTGAGCTAGTCATAGAACATAGAGTGCGGAAGGAGGCCATTCAGCCCATTGAGTCTGCACTGACCCACTTAAGCCCTCATTAAACCCTATCCCCTTACCCAATAACCCGTCCTAACCTTTTTGGACACTCAGTGCAATTTAGCATGGCCAATCCACCTAACCTGCACGTCTTTGGACTGTGGGAGGAAACCGGAGCACCCGGAAGAAACTCATGCAGTCGCGGGGAAGAACGTGCAGACTCTGCACAGACAGTGACCCAGCGCGGAATCTAACCTTGGACCCTGGCGCTGTGAAGCCACAATGCTAAACTTGTGCTACCGTGCTGTCATACGTATAGAAGACTTAATTAACAAAAGGGTCAGTAATTTGAATGGAAAAGAAAGCAAAGCCAAGAGGATCCATTACATAATGAAAATATCTAAATACAAAGAGTTTTGATTACTGTCAATGCAGGATCCCTCCTACCCCACTCCATCTCCGGAATAATCATCACACTCCCAAACCACTGGAACAAAAACCAAACCGTGTGATAATAAGCCTTTAACTATGAATCAAATCCTAAACTTGCCATTATAAAGGAGATGATCAGCAGGTATTCCATCTCATGTGACATTGTTGGCGAGCCTCCAAAAAATGTGCCACATTAAGTAATATGCCTTTGGAGAGCTGTCGAACATGTCCTTAATTTTGAACATGTTAAATGGCATATACAGGTATTCAAACACATACCCCAAAACAATGCCACAAACTTAGTACGGCCGTCAGAATTAAGTATGCACCATTGAAGGAAAGAGTCTGTGTCATCTGGTGTGTCAAAGAAGTACTCTTCTTTGTTAAATGTGATGTAGAGATGGGCCGGGTGAATCAGCCCAAAGCTTTTCTTTGTACAACTTTCTTGTACAACGTGGATTTTACGTTCTTGAATCATGCAAGCCTCCCTGCCTGTCCTGCACTTATGTCTCCATAGAGTTCCTGCAGTGCAGAAGGAGGCCATTTGGCTCGTTGAGTCTGCACAGCACCTCTGAAAGAGAACTTTATCTAGGCCCACTCCCTCGCCCTAGCTCTGTCACCCAATCCACCTAAGCTGCCAATCTTTGGACTGTGGGAGGAAACCAGAGCACCCAGAGAAAACCAGCACAGACATGGGGAGAAAGTGCAAACTCCACACTGACAGTCACCCAAGACTGGAATTGAACCCGGGTCCCTGCTGCTATGAGGCAGCAGTGCTTACCACTGTCCATCTTGATTGAGTGACGCTGGTAAGTAACATCGCAGTGCTCTTTTGCTCTCTGATTTTTTTTTTTAAATCCTCATCTTTGTAGTGATGGAACTGGACTCTAGGCTTGTGGGAGGTTACCAGGAGTTTCAGCCGAATAGTACGATGGATTTGGCCCAGCTCTAGGGATTTAGGGAATGTATCTTTGCCCACTATCTTTTTAAATAATTCTGACATCAACTCTGTTGGAACTTGGCCTTCATCCCTTCTGGTAGATCAACAATGCGCAAGTTTTATTGTTTTATTTTCCTCCGGGTGCTCCGGTTTCCTCCCACAGTCCAAAGACGTGCAGGTTAGGTGGATTGGCCAAGCTAAATGAACCTTGGTGTCCAAAAAGGTTAGGACCGGTTATTGGGCAAGGGGATAGGGTTTAAGTGAGGGCTTAAATGGGTCAGTGCAGACTCGATGGGCCGACTGGCCTCCTTCCGCACTCTTATGTTCTATGACTAGCTCAGGCAGTCAAGTTTTATTTGACCGGTTTTCCAGGTCATCGACTTGGCCCCGCAACGACGTGCTCTCTCTAATCGCCGCAATCAGTCTGGACTCCAGTGTACTGATTCTGTTATGGTCTGAAAGAACATAAGAACTAGGAGCAGGAGTAGGCCATCTGGCCCCTCGAGCCCATTCAATGAGATCATGGCTGATCTTTTGTGGACTCAGCTCCACTTTCCAGCCCGAACACCATAACCCTTAATCCCTTTATTCTTCAAAAAACTATCTCTATCTTAAAAACATTTAATGAAGGAGACTCAACTGCTTTACTGGGCAAGGAATTCCATAGATTCACAACCCTTTGGGTGAAGAAGTTCCTCCTAAACTCAGTCCTAAATCTACTTCCCCTTATTTTGAGGCTATGTCCCCTAGTTCTGCTTTCACCCGCCAGTGGAAACAACCTGCCTGCATCTATCCTATCTATTCCCTTCATAATTTTATATGTTTCTATAAGATCCCCCCTCATCCTTCTAAATTCCAATGAGTACAGTCCCAGTCTACTCAACCTCTCCTCATAATCCAACCCCTTCAGCTCTGGGATTAACCTAGTGAATCTCCTCTGCACACCCTCCAGTGCCAGTATGTCCTTTCTCAAGTAAGGAGACCAAAACTGAAAACAATACTCCAGGTGTTGCCTCACCAACACCTTATACAATTGCAACATAACCTCCCTAGTCTTAAACTCCATCCCTCTAGCAATGAAGGACAAAATTCCATTTGCCTTCTTAATCACCTGTTGCACCTGTAAACCAACTTTCTGTGACTCATGCACTAGCACACCCAGGTCTCTCTGCACAGCAGCATGCTTTAATATTTTATCGTTTAAATTATAATCCCGTTTGCTGTTATTCCTACCAAAATGGATAACCTCACATTTGTCAACATTGTATTCCATCTTCCAGACCCTAGCCCATTCACTTAACCTATCCAAATCCCTCTGC
Source organism: Scyliorhinus canicula (assembly GCF_902713615.1). Classification (NCBI taxonomy): domain Eukaryota; kingdom Metazoa; phylum Chordata; class Chondrichthyes; order Carcharhiniformes; family Scyliorhinidae; genus Scyliorhinus; species Scyliorhinus canicula. The sequence continues at coordinate 9,523,879 of NC_052167.1, read as the reverse complement.
AGACTTCCAGTATCCTCTGCACTTTTTGCTTTACCACTCATGTTAGTGTCATCTGCAAACTTGGACACATTGCCCTTGGTCCCCAACTCCAAATCATCTATGTAAATTGTGAACAATTGTGGGCCCAACACTGATCCCTGAGGGACACCACTAGCTACTGATTGCCAACCAGAGAAGCACCCATTAATCCCCACTCTTTGCTTTCTATTAATTAACCAATCCTCTATCCACTACTTTACCCTTAATGCCATGCATCTTTATCTTATGCAGCAACCTTTTGTGTGGCACCTTGTCAAAGGCTTTCTGGAAATCCAGATATACCACATCCATTGGCTCCCCGTTATCTACTGCACTGGTAATGTCCTCAAAAAATTCCACTAAATTAGTTAGGCACGACCTGCTCTTTATGAACCCATGCTGCGTCTGCCCAATGGGACAATTTCTATCCAGATGCCTCGCTATTTCTTCCTTGATGATAGATTCCAGCATCTTCCCTACTACTGAAGTTAAGCTCACTGGCCTATAATTTCCTGCTCTCTGCCTACTTCCTTTTTTAAACAGTGGTGTCACGTTTGCTAATTTCCAATCCACCGGGACCACCCCAGAGTCTAGTGAATTTTGGTAAATCATCACTAGTGCATCTGCAATCCCCCTAGCCATCTCTTTTAGCACTCTGGGATGCATTCCATCAGGGCCAGGAGACTTGTCTACCTTTTGCCCCATTAGCTTGCCCATCACTACCTCCTGAGTGATAACAATCCTCTCAAGGTCCTCACCTGTCATAGCCTCATTTCTATCAGTCGCTGGCATGTTATTTGTGTCTTCCACTGTGAAGACCGACCCAAAAAACCTGTTCAGTTCCTCAGCCATTTCCTCATCTCCCATTATTAAAACTCCCTTATCGTCCTCTAAAGGTCCATCTCGGTCGGTAAGGGTGTTGACATAAGTGTTGATGGCTAAATGAATGGTGTTGAGGGAGGACTGAATAGGACCCAGTGATTCTTCCAATGAATTTTTCAGCTCCAGAGGCAAACTTTCTTGGGATTTGCCAAGCTCAGCTATCAGAATTTTGCTCAGAGGTTTAGGGTTAGATGCCGAGGGTAGCCGGCTGTTGTCGTAGCTGTAGCTGTCTTGGCAGGAGTGACTTTATCATTTAATATTTTCCACCTTGTATGTTTAAATTCTTGGCATTTAAAAAAAAGTTGTTTCTTGAATGTTTAAATTAATTTTTGCACAGGCAGTTGGCAATATATCGGCGCATTAAGAACTTGTAAAAAGGGTCGTCTGGGGTAACGCCACATGCTCTTCCCCTACGTCGTGCAACCAGATGTCTGCACAAAAACTAACTTAAAAGATGTTTCTATGTCTTAGAGGTATACATTTATTATAAATAATGAAGTTCTGTTACTCAACAAATATTTCATTTATAATGGGAGCACCCATCCATTCATTGCCCATCCTTGCCCGCTCTCTCGCCCTCTCCCTCGGCCAGACTGACTGTGGAATGCCTGCAGGAATCCCGACTTCCCAGAACCCCTTAGTATTTAAGGTTGAGATGAACTTTTAGTGTCTTTGGAAATCGAGGGATATGGGTGTTAGCAGGAAAGTGGAGTTGAAGCAGAAGGTTAGCCACTATTGTATTGAATGAAGGAACAGGTCTTGGTGCTGTATGCTCGACTGCTCCCATTTCTTGTGTTCATTACCAGCATGGATATTGTATGAAGTATGTTTACTGTACATTTTTGGGAACTAAGTATATAATTTTGTTCCTGCTGTGTTAGATACTGTTTGGACCTTTTAATAATCTTTTAGTGTCACAGGTAGGCTTACATTAACACTGCAATGAGGTTACTGTGAAAAGCCCCTAGTCGCCACACTCCGGCGTCTGTTCGGGTACACAAGAGGGAGAATTCAGAATTTCCAATTCACGTAACAAGCACATCTTTCGGGACTTGTGGGAGGAAACTGGAGCACCCGGAGGAAACCCACGCAGACACGGCGAGGACGTGCAGACTCCACACAGACAGTTACCCAAGCAGGCAATCGAACCTGGGACCCCGAAGCTGTGAAGCAACAGTGCTAACCACTGTGTTACCTGCATAATAAATATCGCTTTTTTTTGTAGACTGAGGGGAATTGTTGGCGTAAGCCATTATTCTGCTTGATTACTGCAGCCACAAAACAGATTTCTGAAATGAGATCTGTGGTGTCAGTTTGGGTTAATGCATTAAAGCTGGATATTACCTCCATAATTTCCACAAAGGACAGCAGATTGCTTGCTTAATTGTAATGAAGTTTCATCCTGGAGAACTTCCAGCTTTGATTATTTCCAGAGCTTGTAAGTGCCACTTATAATTGTGTTTTTTCCTTCAGTTGCTCTCTAACCACTAGCATAGTTAGTGTAAGTAGATCGCACCTCATGAGTCACCCTTTAAATGAACATTGGGTATTCGTTCAGTTGCAAATGGTTATGGAATCTGTGTTGTCAAGAATGTCCAGTTGTGATGGGTTAGTGTGAAATCAACTGTGTTTCACTGTTTACTGCAAAGAATGCAACCACCAAACTCTTGACACAAGTAGGGAGCCTTTTGTGCCAACAGTTTTTCAGAGCGGGTGTATGAAAGCTGCCTGTTGACAAACCGCACTGACACATCAATTGTTTGGACTTTAAACAAAAATGTTACTTGTGCAGACAGTTGCCTTTCACTGGGTTAAGAATTCAGATCAAAAGCAGAATGATTTCTTGCATACTGTAAGAAATGCAGAATGCTGGAAACCCAGTGGATCAGTAAAGAAACATTGATAGGTTGCTATTCCACCCAGTTCCTTTTGATAGGATGTGATTGAGTTAATGACAACCGGGTCTGGTGTGGAGCACCTCCAGCTTGTGGGTGTTTATTTTCCTTTCTCTGTAATGTTCTCCACCCCACGATCCTGTGCTCCCCTTATTCTGGTAGCTTCTCATTCCTAATTTTAATTGCACCACCATTGTGACTGCCTTTAGCTGCCTGGGTCCCAAGCTCTGGAATTTGCTTGCTCTGCTTCTGTATGTCGGCTTCCTCCTTTATCACACTCCTTTAAAACCTACCCCTACAACCAAGCTTTTAGACATCTGATCTCCTATCACCTTGTGTAACTTGGTGTTTAATTTGTTTTATAATGCTGTGAGGAGCACCATGGGATGTTTTATTATGCAATAGACACTCCATAAATACCAGTTGTTCCTTTGTTTTGGACTCCTTGACCTCTGGAAACACCTTTTTCCATCTATTTTGGACCATGTCTCCTTCATTTCAAACGGGAATATCAAATCTGCTTTTAGTATCAAGTGAGCGTGAAGCACCCAAATTTCTGACATCTCCGATCTTCTAGCTTTCCCCATTCAAAGTCAATTTTGTTTCCCAAATGTAGCAGTATTTGCCACATTTGCCCATACCACCGTCTTCTCAAAATTCCCTTGCAGTTCTTTTTGGACTTGAGAATTATTAATTATGCCCTGGATTTTTACAAATTACAATTACAAATTTGGACAACATTCCCTGTATCCCTGTAATTGTATATTGGTAAACTGAAACAATCCCAGGGGGGATTCAGTCGGACACCATTACTCACTTCCCACCTTTCAACTCTTTTTGCTTTCAACTCTTTGACCAATAGCGTAAATGATTTTCGAGATGCTATTTCTTGATATTTGAAACAAAAACTGCCTTTCACTCGTGCTCCATGTTGTTCACAGGATTTGTGTGTATTGATGGGAATGTATTATAAACAGGATATATTTGGGTTTTGGCCGCTCGCTATGAAAGCTCTGTGTGTATTGATCATTGTGAGTCAGTATGGCACCAATTGGCACAAGTCCAATTCTTTCCACCGTTCTGGTGAAAGATATTCTACCTGATATGTTCGTCCTCTCCACAAATGCTGCCAGATCTGAATATTGACAGCATTTTCTGTCAGCTGGTTTGCCTAGGTTTCTAAAAATGTCTGATGACCAGCCTAACTGAAAATGTCATTTATTTATTTAATAGTTGAAGTGGAGGAAAGAGGAGGGGGAGACTCAACTTTTTCAGTGAATATCGATGCAGGTGTGTTTGGCAGTATTCATTGTTCAAAAATAAAGAGCTGATGTCTGCGATGGAGGTGGGACATGGAGAGTACTGTTGTTCACTTCAGGAAATAAATTGTCTCTGATTCTCCTGTGCCCCCCTTCTATTTTTGATAGATGTTGGTTCATTGCTACACTTATGTGCAGTTTCATAAGATCATAGAGCCAACAGAATTACTTGTACTTAAGTAGTGCGTTGGATTTCGAAATGCAAGTTTATAATTAGAAAACCTAACTGCTGCAAAGAAGTGCAGCATTTTATTGCGTCTTGATTGCACAACGAATGTATTGCTCCTCTCGTGTTTCAGTGAAAACTGTTGTATTCTTTCCAAAAGCCTGAAGAAATTCGGCTGATTTGACTGAAAGGAGTTCAGTCTGAAGATTAATTGCCCCAATATATCTTTGAATTGTTAGTGAATTCTAACTTTTTGCTACAGATTCTTGCACTTGCTAAGTGATCTTCAATGAAGGATAAATTCAGAATATCTGAACTCCCTTGAACACAGAGAAACCCTGCCAAGGTTGAATTTTTCATCCCCTTATTTCTGATACTCCGTTTGGAAACAATAACTGTGCCCGGTCCCTGGTTCTGAAAAACAGGACCCCAGTCAAATGTCAATACAACAAACTAGATAAGGAGGCAGAATAGAATCATAGAATTTACAGTGCAGAAGGAGGCCATTCAACCCATTGAGTCTGCACTGGCCCTTGGAAAGAGCACACTATCCAAGCCCACACCTCCACCCTGTCCCCGTAATCCCACCTAACTGGTGGGCAGCACGGTAGCATAATTGTTAGCACTGTTGCTTCAGTGTCAGGGTCCCAGGTTCAATTCCCAGCTTGGGTCACTGTCTGTACAGAGTCTGCACGTTCACCCTGCATCTGCGTGGGTTTCCTCCGGGTGCTCCGGTTTCCTCCCACAAGTCCCAAAAGACGTGCTGTTAGGTGAATTGGATATTCTGAATTCTCCCTCAGTGTATCCGAACGGGTGCCGTAATGTGGCGACTAGGAGCTTTTCACTTCATTACAGTGTTAATGTAAGCCCATTTGTGACGATAAAGATTATTAATTATTAACCTGCACATCTTTGGACTGTGGGAGGAAACCAGAGCACTCGGAAGAAACTCATGCAGACACGGGGCGAACGTACAAACTCTGCCCAAACAGTGACCCAAGCCAGGAATTGAACCTGGGACCCTGGAGCTGTGAAGCAACTGTGCTACCATGAGAATAGAAGGGGATATGGACTGACTGAATAAGTTTTTAAAAAAATTTAGAGTAGCCAATTATTCTTTCCAATTAAGGGGCAATTTAGCCTGGTCAATCCACCGAACTTGCACATTTTTGGGTTGTGGGGGTGAAACCCACACAGACACTGGGAGAATGTGCAAACTCCACGCAGACAGTGACCCAGTGCCGGGATTTGAACCCGGGTCCTCAGCACAATGCTAACCACTGTGCCACCGTATTGCCCCTAACTGAATAAGTAACTGAATAACCCTCACAAGGTTGAGAGTCTTTGGAACTCTCCTCTTCTGAAGTGGTGGAAGCAGAGTCTTTGTAAATTTAGATATTGATTCTTGATAAGCAAGGAGGTGACAGATTATCGGGGGTAGGTGGCAACGTAGAGTTGAGGTTACGGTCAGATCAGCCATGATTTTATTGAATGGAGTGGCCTGCTCCTCACTCGAATGTTTGTATGTAAGTAGAAAACTTGTGTATATTAATGTTGTCAAATAGTACCATTTCTGGAGTTGCGTTGGAAGATGTTTAGATTTCACAAAGATTTTACTCATTGTGCAGTTGGAATGCTCTTTCCTATTCTGATTGTGTTTTGAGCATTTTGGATTCCTTTAATTTCTGTGGCATCACAGGTATTGTTTCCGCAGCATCTGCGAGCTTTAGTATACACCAGTCGCTGACGGTAAGCATGCAGATGTAGCAGGCAGTAAAAAAGGTTAATGGAATGTTGGCCTTCATATCGAGAGGATTTGAACACAGGGCCTTGGTGAGACCGCCCCTGGAATATTGTGTGCAGTTTTGGTCTCCTTATCTGAGGAAGGAAGTTCTTGCTATATTATTCGAAGAACTACTAGACACTGACAACTTGGGGGGAGGGGGGGGGGGGGGATAACTTGTATGGCGACTACTGGGAAGGGCATGCTCGCCACTGGGCGAGGCAAGAGAAAAATGGGAGGAAGGACGAGGGTTTGAATTAGGGTGGGGCCTATGGAGTGAAGCACTGAACAGAGCCAACTCCACCTCAACATGCGTTGCGCAAGGCTAAACATAATGCAGCTGAAAGTAGTGCACAGAGCACATCGACCCAGAACCCGAATGAATAGGTCTTCTGAGGTGGAGGACGGATGTAAGCAGTACCAGGGAGGCCCGGCCAATCACACCCACATGTTCTGGGCATGTCCTAGACTTGTCTGGTTCTGGACAGCCTTCGAAGCAATGCCCAAGATTGTTGGGGTGAGGGTGGAGTCATGCCCGAAAGACGTGCTTGTTAGGTGAATTGGACATTGTCCAATTGTAGATGGTACGCATTGTTGCTACTGTGTCAATGATGGCGGGTGTTTGTGGATGGGGTGCAAATCAAAAGGGCTGCTTTGTGCTGGATGGTGTTGAGCTTCTCGAGTGTTGTTTGAGTTGCACTATTCCAGGCAAAGGAAGACTTTTCCTGACCTGTGCATTATAAATGGTGGACAGGCTTTGGGGAGTCAATAGGTGAGTGACTCACCGCAGGATTCCGAATCTCTGACCTGCCCTTGTAGCCATTGTACACAGCTCATCCACAAGTTTCTGGTCTATAATTTAGTGATGGCAATGCCATTCAATGTCATGGAGCAATGGTTAGATTTTCTCCTTTTGGAGATGGTCATACCTGGCTCAAATTTTGGCGGAACATAAATTGAGTGTAAGTGAGCAGGTTATTGCTAAGCAATCGCCGCTTGATTGCACTGTTCATGAGCCCTTTCATCACTTCACTGATGATTGGCAGGTGGGGTGGTAATGGGCCAGTTTGGCTTTGTCCTGCTTTTTGTGTGCAGGACATAACTGGGCAATGTTCCACATTGTCGGGTAAATGCTAATGTCAGAGTTGTACTGGAAAAACTTGACATGGGGCACAAGTCTTCAGTACTATTGCCAGAATATTGTCAGAGCCCATAACAGTTGCTGTATCCAATGCCTTCAGCCGTTTCCAGATATCATATCACATGATTGGAGTTGAATTGGCTAAACACTGAATCTATCCTGCGCTCTTCATTGAGCCAGGGTTGGTCCCCTGGCTTGGTGGTAATGGTGGATTGGGGGTGGGGAATATGCTAGGCTAAGAGGTTACTGATTTGTCTGCTCTATTTACCTTGGGAACTATATCCTACAAATAGAATTGCAGGTAGTGCCATGGGTGGAAACCTATTACAGGAATGGTGTATTTATTATTCAGTGGTACATCTTAGTTTCTTGTCATTTTATTTACTTTAGAGTATAGTTAATTCGGGCTTTGCAATTGTGGCCTAATGCAATTAGGCCAGAATGATCTGGTCCATAATTAAAGATACGATTGCGGAGTACTTGGAAGTGGATAATGAAGTAGGACTGAGTCAGCACAGCTTCGTCAAGGGGAGGTCACGTCTGACAAACCTGAGAGAATTCTTTGTGGAGGACTTCTGGTGACGGTGATGTGCTGAGCAGTCGCACATCAGGTGGCTCTCCTCCATAACGCAAAATAGGCACTTTTGGACGAATTGAGCTCAAATTTAGACTCATAAACAGAAAAGGAAGAGGAAAGGGGTGATGTACCAGCGAGGCCACAGAGAAGGTAGAAGCGGTGGAAAAGGACAGGAACAGTGAGCGATTGAGTCGGCGGATGAAACGGTTCCTCAATGGATGGGATATGCCAGTTGTGGGGGAGGGTGCAGGAGGCACCAATAGGATTGGGAGAGGTCATGGGGAGTTATCAACTCCATGCAAGCGGGGAAGGCACCGGGACTTGATGGGTTCCTGGCTGACTTAGAATTTGCACTCCTCTCATCTCTGCACCTACGGGAGATGCTCAGCCTCTCAAGCGACTGCCACCTTAATTCCAGCGCTAACTCAGGCCACCATATCGCTTGTACCCAAAAAGACACAGACCCGACGGAATGTGGATCTTAATGACCCATTTTGCTGCCCAACGTAGACGCGAAAATACTCGAAGGTCCTGGCCAAGAGACTGGAGAGCTGTGTACCAGAGGTGATCGTAGAGGATCAGACATGCTTTGTTAAGGGTAGGCTGCTAACTGCAAACATCAGACGGCTGCTGAATGAGATACTGATCCCAGCTAGGGAGCGAACACCATAGAGGTGATCGTCTCCCTGGACACAGAAAGAGCCTTTGACAGAGTCATATGGAAGCACCTCATTGAGGTACTGGAACGGTTGGGGCTAGGGATGGGGTTCACCTCATGGGTGAAACTCCTGCACAATGTTCCAAGACGAACGTTCTGCTAACACCACCAGCTCTGAATACTTCCAGTTGCATGGAGGCACAGGGCAGGAATGCCAGCTGTCCTGCACCTGTTCGCCCTGAGAGTTGAACCCCTGGTGATCGCCATGCGAGAGGCTGGAAGAGGATCCAAAGAAGAGGCAGAGAGCACAAAGTCTCACTCTGCAGATGATCTGCCCCTCTACATCTCTGATCCGGAGGAGGTTCCCTGGCAGTAAGGGTTCAGACAATCAAAATGAAATGAAATAAATCGCTTATTGTCACAAGTAGACTTCAAATGAAGTTACTGTGAAAAGCCCCTAGTCACCACATTCCAGCGCCTGTTCGGGGAGGAGGCTGGTACAGGAATTGAACCGTGCTGCTGGCCTGCATTGGTCTGCTTTCAAAACCAGCGATTTAGCTCTGTGCTAAACCAGCCCCTGATTGAAGATGAACATACTGCCAAGGTTCCTCTTCCTGTTCAGATCCAAACCAATCTTAATCCACAAGGCCTTTTTCCAACGAATAGAATATGAAAGGAATCATGAAGCCCCTCGAAGAGTTTGGGGCCTTCTCTGGTGAACCCAAATGGAGAAGGGTCAGAGCTGGAAGGTCTCCCATTTAAAATAGTCTAAAACAAATTCTTCTCCTGGGGATCCAGGTGACCCACAAGTGGGATCTGACCAGTCTGGCGGAGGAGGTTCCCTGGCAGGAAGGATCCAGACAATCAAGATGAACATACTGCCGTTCCTCTTTTGGTTTAGATCCAAACCGATCTTCATCCACAAGGCCTTTTTCCAAAGAACAGACAAAATGATGATGTTTGTGTGTGAGGATGGTGGAAGAATCCAAGAATCCCTAAGACAACACTGCAGAGATGAAGCATGGGTAGTCTGGCCCTCCCGAACTTGCAATACTATTACTGGGCAGCCACAGCCGAGAAGGTGAGGTGATCGGTAAGGGGACCGAACATGGAATGGGTAAGGATGGAGGAGTCCCCCTGCAAGGGAATGACCAGCAAGGTAGCATAGTGGATAGCACAATTGCTTCACAGCTCCAGAGTCCCAGGTTCGATATTCGGCTTGGGTCACTGTGCGGAGTCTGACCTTTCTCCCATGTGTGCGTGGGTTTCCTCTGGGAGCTCCGGTTTCCTCCCACAGTCCAAAGATGTGCCGGTTAGGTGGATTGCCCATGCTAAATTGCCCGTAGTGTTTTGTGGGGTTACTGGGTTATGGGGATAGGGTGGAGGTGTGGGTTTTGGGTAGGGTGTTCTTTCCAAAAGCTGATGCAGGCTTGATGGGCTGAATGGCCTCCTTCTGCACTGTAAATTCTATGATCTATGAGTCCTTGCCACAACAGCACTCCCATCCCTGTCACCAAAACACACATCCAGGTGTTCACCATGGCCTCCTTCTGCGACAACCACAGGTTCTCACCAGCCATGCTAAACGCCATCTTTAAGAGGTGGAGATAGAATGGGGATACTAGCGAGGGACTTTTTCATGGGGGAACAGACTTGCGACTTTAGAAGAGCTGAAGGAGAGACTGGAACTACCGAACAGACAGGAGCTCTGACATTTACAGGTCAAAAGTTTACTCTGCAAGGAGACGACGAGGTACCCTAGAACCCGAGCGGAACCTTGTTAGAGGAGCTACTGGACACGGACAGAATGGAAAGAGAGAACAGTGGAGATATATACGGACAACTTTTAGAAAGAGGTCAGTCATCAATGGACGGAACAATACTGAAATGAGAGGAAGAATTAGGGGTGGAGGTCGGATGGGGACTCAGGAGTTAAGCACTAAGGGCCAACTCATCCACCTCGTGCACAAAGCTCAGCCTCGTGCAGTTCAAAGTGATGCACAGAGCACACTTGACAAGAACCTGAAACAGCAGGTTCTTCCCGGAAATGGAGGACAAATGTGAATGGTGCCAGGGAGGCCTGGCCAACCAGGCCCACATGTTCTGGGCATGCACCAGACTTGTCAGATTTTGGATGTCTTTGAGACAATGTCCAAAGTTGTGAGGGTGGTGCCGTGCCCAAGTGGCAGTCTTCAGGGTATCGGACCCGCCACAACTTCATATGGGAAGAGGGCTTCCCTAATCTTTATTAATGTCACAAGTAGGCCTACATTAACACTGCAATGAAGTTACTGTGAAAAGTCCCTAGTCACCACATTCTGATGCCTGTTCAGGTACGCAGGGCGAATTCCGAATGTCCAATTCACCTAACAAGCGTGTCTTTCGGGACTTGTGGGAAGAAACCAGAGCACCCGGAGGAAACCCACGGAGATGCAGGGAGAACGTGCAGACTCTGCACAGACAGTGGCCCAAGCCAGGAATTGAACCCGGGTCCCTGGCACTGTGAAGCAATTATGCTAACCACTTTGCTGCCCTGCCGCCACTGGAGAATCCTGCCCAGCTGGCGATCACCGCCCACAGCTGCAGACTGGCTGGCAGACCTGTTGGAATTTCTTCATCTCGAGAAGATCAAATGCACCATTTAAGCGTCAGGCGATGGCTTCCACAAAGCGTGGGGACCATTCAGCATGTTCCTGGACCTGCTTGAAGCCAACAACGGGTGGGGGGGGGGGAAGAGAAAGGGTGGGGGGGGGGGGAGAGGAGAGAAAGGATGGGGGGGGGGAGGGGGGAGGAGAGAAAGGGTGGGGGGGGAGGAGAGAAAGGGTGGGGGGGAGGAGAGAAAGGTTGGGGGGGGAGGAGAGAAAGGGTGGGGGGGGAGGAGAGAAAGGGTGGGGGGGGGGGAGGAGAGAAAGGGTGGGGGGGGGAGGAGAGAAAGGGTGGGGGGGGGAGGAGAGAAAGGGTGGGGGGGGAGGAGAGAAAGGGTGGGGGGGAGGAGAGAAAGGGTGGGGGGGAGGAGAGAAAGGGTGGGGGGGAGGAGAGAAAGGGTGGGGGGGAGGAGAGAAAGGGTGGGGGAGGAGAGAAAGGGTGGGGGGTGGAGAGAAAGGGGGTGGAGAGAAAGGGGGTGGAGAGAAGGGGGGGTGGAGAGAAGGGGGGTGAGGTGGGGGGTGGAGAGAAGGGTGGGGTAAGGTGGAGGGGAGGAGAGAAGGGATGGGGTGGGGGGAGGAGAGAAGGGGGGGAGGAGAGAGGGGGTGGGGTGAGGTGGGGGAGGAGAGAAAGGGTGGGGTGAGGTGGGGGGGGGCGGGGAGAAAGGGTGGGGTGTGGGGGGGGGGAGGAGAGAAACCCAAGGAAACGCCAAGAGGGAACCCAGGGAGAGATTGCCATGGGGGACACAGCAGCAGCCCCCTCCCCCCCCACATAAGCTGTAAGAGCAAAACAAACCATCCATGGCGGAGGAAAGGGTCTATGATGGGGCCTGAAAACAGTGGGGGAGGAGCAAGAAAGAGGGTGCCAAAAAGGAACAGGTTTTTAAATTGTAAATAATAACCATTTTAGTCGTCTCCTGAGCAGTGTAAAAATGTAAACTAAAAGAAGTTAGCTTTGAGATGGTAACAAGGAAATTGGACAAAGGGGAACCAGTGGCCGTGACTATTTAGATTTCCAAAAGGCCTTTGAGAAGGTGCCGCATAGGAGGCTGTTAAATAAGTTAAGAGCCCATGGTGTTAAGGATAAGATCCTGGCATGGATAGAGGATTGGCTAACTGACAAAAGGCAGAGAGTGGGGTAAAGGGGTAATTTTCAGGATGACAGCCAGTGACTAGTGGTGTGCCTCAGGTGTCTGTGCTTGGACCACAACTTTTCACAGTACACATTAATGAATAGAAGAAGGAACTGAAGGCGCTGTTGCTAAGTTTGCAGATGATACAAAGATCTGTAGAGGGACAGGTAGTATTGAGGAAAAAAGGGGGCCACAGAAGGATTTGGACAGGCTAGGAGAGTGGGCAAAGTGGAAGATGGAATACAATGTGCAAAAGCATGAGGTTATGCACTTTAGTAGGAAGAATGGAGACATAGACTATTTTCTAAATGGGAAAATGCTTCGGAAATCAGAAGCACAAAGGGACTTAGGAGTTCTAGTTCAGGATTCGCAAGGTTAACATGCAGGTTCAGTCGGCAGTTAGGAAGGCCAATGCAATGTTAGCAGTTATGTTGAGAGGGCTAGAATACAAGAGCAAGGATGTACTATTGAGGCTGTATAAGGCTCTGGTCAGACCCTGTTTGGAGTATTGTGAGCAGTTTTGGGTCCCGTATCTTAGGAGGGATGTGCTGGCCTTGGAAAGGGTCTGGAGGAGGTTCACAAGAATGACCCTTGGAATTAAGAGCTTGTCATATGAGGAGTGGTACTTGGAGTTTAGAAGGACGAGGGGGGATTTTATTGAAACTTAGTGTTCTGAGAGGCCTGGATAGAGTGGATGTGGAGAAGATGTTTCCACTGGTCGGGAAAAACTGGAAACTGCGGGTATAGCGTCAGACTGAAGGGACGATCCTTTATAACTGAGACGAGGATGAATTTCTTCAGGTGATGAATCTGTGGAACTCGAGGCAATGGAGGCCAAATCACTGAGTGTCGGAGATAGGTTATTGATTAATAAGAGGATTAGGTGTTATGGGGAGAAGGCAGGGGAATGGGGGTGAGAAACATGTCAGCCATGATTGAATGGCAGAGCGGATTCGATTCCGCTCCTTATGGTTTTATCGGAAATCAAAAACTTAGTCAGGCACGAGGATTTCTGAGAAAGGATACTTGACCTATAGTGGGTGTTTGTCTCGAGAGCTTTGGTCTTTTAAGCTGAAGAAGGCCGCTCTACTTTAGTCCTTTTTAAGTGTAAAGGGATACAATTTGTGGGAAGGGTTTAGGAAAAGTCTATTGTTTCCTGGAAGCACTCTCAAGTCTGCCTGTCTTTGTCATGTTAACAAAGCTCAGCACTTAAACGCAACCGAGAAGTTCAGCAGCAACCCACAGCCTGATCTTGAAAGAGGGTCAGAAATGTGTAGACTTAGTGATGGAAAATGTGTTGCTTAGATAGCACGTGGTCATATTGATGTTGAAACCCCACAGGCTCTATCGTTGAGCACTGTTGTTACTTGCATCATAAATTTCTGTACAGTATTCAAGATGTTTCCTTAATAATTTGTTATGGGCAATTAATTTATAGGATTTTCTGTTGTTTGAACAAGGAAAAGCTAAATTTCTGGGTTTGCTTTTTCGCTTCTGTTTTGTATATCACACACTTCTCCAGGAAGTGCCACCCCATTCACCTCGCAAGGCTGAAAGGTCCTGGTTTTTCTTTGACTATCCAAACACATTTGAGACTAGCTCATTAACATGACTAAAATAAGATTAGTTTAGTTATTGTGTGACATAGAACATAGAACAGTACAGCACAGAACAGGCCCTTCGGCCCTCGATGTTGTGCCGAACAATGATCACCCCACTTAAACCCACGTAACCCGTATACCCGTAACCCAACAATCCCCCCCATTAACCTTACACTACGGGCAATTTAGCATGGCCAATCCACCTAACCCGCACATCTTTGGACTGTGGGAGGAAACCGGAGCACCCGGAGGAAACCCACGCACACACGGGGAGGATGTGCAGACTCCACACAGACAGTGACCCAGCCGGGAATCGAACCTGGGACCCTGGAGCTGTGAAGCATTGATGCTAACCACCATGCTACCGTGAGACCTTAGAACATAGAACATACAGTGCAGAAGGAGACCATTCGGCCCATCGAGCCTGCACCGACCCACTTAAGCCCTATCCCCGTAACCCAATAACCCCTCTTTAATCTTTTTGGACACTAAGAGCAATTTACCATGGCCAATCCACCTAACCTGCATGTCTTTAGACTGTGGGAGGAAACCCACGCAGACACGGGGAGAACGTGCAGACTCCGCACAGACAGTGACCCAGTGGGGAACCGAACCTGGGACCCTGGAGCTGTGAAGCCACAGTGCTAGCCACTTGTTCCACCTTGTTGTAAGGATATTGGCTGCTGTATTTCTAGAGTTGCAACTCTGCCTTTCTTTGGATGGAAAGTTCATTTGGGTATCCTGAGGATGTGAAGGGCACTATATAAATGCAAGTCTTTTTCTTTAATTGCCCTTCTGTGTGCAGCTGCAGAACATGGATGCTGCCTGTTATTGGCTTTGAATACAATTCTTCAGTAGTCTGCTGGCCAATACAATATGTCACTGCAGCCCAGTAGCTACACCACAGTGTCATCTTCCATTTGAGAGATTCAAGCATTTGCACAATTTGAATGGGGTGTGATGATTTAATATTGATACAGACTAATTGGGTGTGAAGTTTGATTGTTGGGACCAATGCAGTTTGAAACCTCCCATATTACTGTTAGATGTGGAACTGCTCTCTCTCTCTCTCTCTCTCTCTCTCCACCCCCTCCCCATCTATATTGTCTGTGTAACAATCTGTCCAAAGTACTTGTTTTCTAGCATTTGAAGTCTTGTGTTTAATTGGGTGTTTGTAGTGGTGCAAGAAGGAGTATACAGCTGAGTAGTTTATTTCATTCTTTACGCAAAAGAGCTGAATGTAACAGATTGGTCCTAATACATCTTGCTACTGCCTTTGATTGTAAGTTGGATCCTGCTATGAGTAAGTGACTTTAAACATCCCTGTGCTAATTAAATAAAAGGCTGAATGCATGATGAGTTAGTGTGGGAATCTGTATTGTCATTTCCAAATGCTAACAGATGTACCAAATGGTACGGTGTGGCACAGGTTTGATGTAGCTCTGAAGATTAATAGTTGAGTAAAATGTGTTTTAAATGCAGGTTAAAAGTACTGTGCAAAAAAATTAGAAAAATAAATTAAAATGTCTTTTGTATCACAGAATTGTAGAATTGTTACGGCGCAGGAGGAGGCATTTGGCTCATTGTGTCTGCACCAGCTCTCCAAATGAGCATTATGGGGGCTTAGTGCCATTCCCCTGCCTTTAATGCCCTCTTGAATGCCTCAGTGAACCTGCCTCCACCACACTTCCAGGCCGTGCATTCTGGACCCAAACCACTTGTGGGAAAAAGTTTTCTTCTCGCGTCACATTTGCTTGTTTTGCAAATTGCTAAATCTGTGCCCTCTGTTGTCTGTAAAACCTCAGACACTTTGACCAGTTTATTACTCAAATGTTTTAATCAGGTGTCTTTCTTTGCAAGATTAGGGAAGGTGGTTGCATAGTGGTATTGTCATTAGACTAGTTGACCAGAGCCCCAGAGTAATGCTCTTGGCACGCAGGTTCAAATCCCGGCCACTGCAGATGGTGAAATTTGAATTCAATAAAAATCTGGAATTAAAGTCTAATGATGGCCATGAAACCATTGTTGATTGTTGTAAAAACCCATCTGGTTCACTAATGTCCTTTTAGGGAAGGAAATCTGCTGTCCTTACCCGGTCTGGCCTACATGGTGACTCCAGACCCACAGCAATGTGGTTGACTCTTAACTGCCCCCTTGAGGGCAATTGGGGGTGGGCAATAAATGCTGGCACAGCCTGTGACGCCCACGTCCCATGAACAAATAACAAAGGACAAATACAATTGTATGATTCAACCACATTTATTTATCAAACAGTGAAAAGTTACCAATCTTAGACTATCCCAAAACCATACTAAATGATCCCAAGATTCTTAATACTACCCAAGGGGATGGACTCAGTCGGTTTGGGTTCAGTTTGGAGTCTAAATTCCTCATTGCCTTCCTCTTCAAAGGTGGAGCTCACACACTGCTTCTTCTGTCTCTGGATGGTTGTCCAATTCTCTCGTCTCCATCTGCGAGTCTTCGATCCTGGTGGTCGATCTTTATACCCCTCTTCTCGCCTTGCCAGAAAGTTCTCCGTCCCTCAGCCAATAAGGTCTTAGGCCAGGGGTCGTAACACCTACTGGTGTTGTCAATTGCAACTCTGAAGGACCCCAGAAACCAACCCCAGGGATCCCCCCCAGGTGTATTGTTTGCACGTAACCTCTCCATATGTGGTAATGGCAGGGAGCCTTTAGCTCAGTTGGCAAGACAGCTGGTTTGTGATGAAGAGTGAAGCCCGCAGTGCGTATTCAATTCCTTACCTGTTGAGGTTATTCATGAAGGTTCCATCTTCTCAACCTTGCCCCTCGCCTGAGGTGCGGTGATCCTCGGGTTAAATCACCACCAGTCACCTCTCCCCTCAAAAGTGGAAAGCAGCCTATTGTCATCTGGGACTATGGCGACTTTACCTTTAATGACGGGACAATTGGGTGCCAGAATGTCTAGCTTTTTCTGGGCAACCCAAAACAATCGATCCATATGAATAGGACCGATTATCTCCTGATGGATGATTGATAGATCCAGGTATGTCCTGGAATCTCCCTGAGTTCAGTGTGTTTGAAATTGGCCAAGTTTGAATTCCCATCAGGCCAGTTTTGCAGCTGACTGTGATGATTTCTAAATGTCCAATTTTCAATTGAGTGTCGAAGATTATATCGGGCCCAAAGTTTGGTCCATTTATCTCCTCTCTGCTGCCTTCTTTCCAAGGAAAACAGCCCCAACCCCTCCAATGTATCCTCATAACTGAAGTTTCTCCTCCCTGGGACCATCCTTGGAAACCTTTTCTGCGCACACTCCAACATGTTCATGTCTTCCTATAGTGCGGTGCCCAGAACTGAACACAATATTCCAGTTGAGGTCTAACTAGTATCTTGTATAAATTCAGCATAATTGCCTTGCTCTTGTACTCTGTACCCCTATTAATAAAGCCCAGAATGCTATCTGCTTTATTCACTGCTCTCTCCACCTTTCCTGCCACCTCCAATGATCTCTGCACAAATGCACCCAGATTCCTCCGCTCCTGCACCCCTGTTAGAACTTTTTCCCTTATTTTGTATCTCCATGTTCTTGCTAGCAAAATGCATCACCTCGCGATTCTCCACATTTCACTTCATCTGCTACCTATCTTCCCACTCCTCCAGCCTGTCCTTTTTAAGTTATACACTGTCCTCTCATAGTTTACACTATTTTAAAGTCTTGTAGCATTGGCAGACTTTGACATGGTCCCCTGCACATGAAGATCGAGATATGTGTAGATCTGATATTAAACAGCACATACAAATCATGCCGTTTTATGTGCATTATTACTGTCCAATGACTGTCAAAACTTTGACAAAGAGTCATTCAGACTCGAAACGTTGGCTCCATTCTCTCTCCACAGAGGCTGTCAGGCTTGTTGAGATTGTCCAGCATTTTCTGTTTTTGTTTCGGATTCAGATTCCAGCATCCGCAGTAATTTACTTTTATCTGTCTATTGCACACTTCTTCCATATCCTGTGTAATGGCTTCACCAGCCTGACGCCTCGTTTTTTGGTATATCTGATGCTACTTCTATCATGCCCCCCCCACCCCTGTGGATGATGCATTTCGACCTCCTCCTGAAGTTCACAGATTCCACTCTTCATTGAACCGGAGTTGATCCCACTGTTTGATGGTAATGATAGGGCCGGGAATGTCTGGAATATGATGTTACAGATATTGCTGGAATACAGTTCTGCTAATGATGACCCAGTACCTCATCATGCCCAGTTTCTGTGCCAAACCTGTTTGAAATCTATTCCATTTATTGCCACATGTTGAAGGGTACCTTCAGTGTGAAGTCGGGACTTTGTCTCCACAATGGACCGACAGGTAGATGGGGGAGGTTCCCTTGCGACTTTCTGCAGTCTAGCGGCCATGACCTTTAGAACTCTGGGTCAGACATGGTGCAACTGAGCCACTCTTGGTGGTGGACATTGAATACCCCACCCAAAATACATTGTACGCCCTTGCCACCCATTGGTGATTCCAACTGATGTTCACCGAGGAATACTGATTCACCAGCATTTGGGGGACATACGACCTCTGGTGTTAGTAAGGAAGATTTTGCAGGATTTACAGGATTGGGTTTGCTGGTGTCTTTTTTTTGGTGCTTGGATCGATGCTGGGTGATGCATCCTGCTCATTCCTTTTTGACCCTTTTTAGCAAGCAGTTTGATCTAACTGAGTGACTTGTTGGGCATTAAGAGTCAATCACATTGTTTTGGGTCTTGAGTGACCTGTAAGCCAGACCAGATATGGATGGCAGATTTCCTTCCATAAAGGACACTAGTGAACCAGATGGGTTTTATGGCAATTGACAGTGGTTTCATGGTCACCATTACTGAAACTAGCTTAGAATTCCAGGTGAATTCTGTGCGGGATTTGAACTCTGAGCCTCTGGATTACTAGTCCAGTCAACATCACCATGACACCATAATCTTATTGACTGGCAGAACCAGCTCAAAGGGCTGAATGGCCTTTTCCTCCAGTTTCTTAAAGCTTGATCTAAAGATTTGCAAAGTGAAGACTGAAGTGCAAGAACTAGAAAGTTACTACGAATTTCAATGTCATTAAGTGATGTTTAATTGGTTGGTTGTAGATAAACTGAGATTTGGATTAATCACATGTATTAAACAAACATGATTATGATGTTTGGCACTTCTAGGAACTGTTTTTTAGTAAATTTGACCTGGGTTTGGGCACTCCTTTCTTTGAATCCACAGGAAGTGATATTCAGTTAGAATCTTCAGAGAGTACCCAAAATTTACCCAAGATTTGAATTTTAGAAATAAGTTCCTCATCTCTCACTGGGCATTTGGTTTCTTGTCGGAAGTTCACACTTTGCCCTTTTGGGAAGTGGGTTATGAAACTGACTGTTAAGCCAGACAGATATGAAGGACTTTTATTTTCTCTCCGGGCTGTGCCAGCAAGGATGAGAGAATTTACTTTGGCCTCCTGGGGTTCGCAACTGAGGGCATCAGGTGGGTATCAGATGTCTCAAATGCCCGTGTGGTACAATAAATGGACATTCACTGTCAGCTTGCACATTTAAGATGGATTGCATATTTGGAATCCTAACCCAGTGTGGGTCAGCACCTTGTGTGGAAAATAAAATCGGAACGGTCAGGATGAAACGGAGTGCTTTCGAAGTCCACTTAAAACTATAGACTGCAGAAGTATCTCTGTGAGCAGTGAGAGTGTTCTGAACATAGATGATATTCATGAGGTTTACTGTCCAGATAGAGCTCTCGGGCTATTGCCAGTTCCAGCAGTTAGTTGGTTAATCCCAAAACTGTCTTTCTGTTTCGAGTTGCTTTGTTTTTTATGGGCTTATTTGCATGAGGCCTCCAGCGAAGCTATATGAAGCTAGATTCCAGTTGCCTTGATAACCCTCAACTTGGATGAAGAAGCATTTGTATTGCTGCTGCCCAGACCAGTATAAAACCTCCTGTCCTCAAGACACCAGCAGTTTGATTAACTGAGCTGTCGCAATTATAGTTGGTGTTTATTACAAACATTTAATTGCTATCTTAGAAATAGAATATTTTTTCTTATTTACTTTGACTCTTCATTACTTTGACTCTTCATTATTCGGCTGAGTTGGTCCATCTCAGTTGTTGAATTGCCATAATATGTTTGCAAGAGGTGACTATATGTTGTCGCTTGCTGGAAGCAATCTTGTCAAATAACAGACGGAAAAGGGGATTTCAGTGACAAGAATCGAACAAACTTTGACTCACTTGGCAGTAAGATAGCTGATCAACAGCCTGTGTGAACTCATTGGCAACATTGTACACTATCTTAGAATAGAACTAACTATTGAAGAAACAAATGTGATAATTTAATGGGAGCCCTGACCTTGTGTAGGGGAGTGGATAGCATTGTTGAACTCGAATGGAGGTAAGTCTCCATCAGTATATGCTGACTCTCATTTGTTGTGTCTGATCCTCCGATGTCTTAAATTCAGTTCTAGTTGTGTGCGGTCTTGAGTATAAGAATAGCGATATTTTACTGCAATTGTGTAGGGCATTGGTGAGGCCACACCTGGAGTATTGTGTGCAGTTTGGTATCCTTATCTGAGGAATGATGTTTTTGCTATGGAGGAAGTACAGTGAAGGTTTACTAGACTGATTCCTGGGATGGTGGGATTGTCATATGAGGAGAGACTAAATTGGTTAGGATTACATTCATTGGCGTTTAGAAGAATGAGAGAGGCTCTCGTAATTTACATAATTTCCAACAGGGTGAGACGGCGTAGATTCAGAATTTTTTTCCCCTGTGGTGGTTAGTCCACAGCGTGGGGTTTGAGGATAAGGGGCAAACCTTTTAGGACTGAGGTGAGGAGAAATTTCTTCACCCAGAGAGTGGTGAATCTGTTGAGGCCAAAATGTTGTGTAATTTCAAGAAGGAATTAGATAAAGCTCTTTGAGCTAAAGGGATATGGGGAGTGGGGGGAAGGCAGGATGAACATATTGAACTTGATCAGCCATGATAATGAATGGTAGAGCAGGCTCAAAGGGCTGAATGGCCTCCTCCTATTTTCTATGTTTCTCAATGGGCATAAAATAGCCAAGAGTAATGGACTTCAGTCCATTCCAACTAAGTCTAACAAACGTACAGCTGAGTAGCGTGTACGTCTGTACCTGCAGGGCTGCTTCCATATAAACTTCAGTTTCTGGTTTTTGGGTAATTTAGTTGGATATCTAATTACATGAGATTTATAAGTGTCACCTGGAAAGATGCATTGCCTGATTCAGCATTGGTCTGTTCTGCTAAACAATGACCACCTGTGTGCTCTCCACATGGCAGCTAGCACTTTCCAATTGTCTTGAATGAGGATGTTAGAGGTGGGGACAGGCGAGGCCATGTAGTGATTTGAATAAAGGTTGAGAATTTAAAATAAAGCCACCATCGTCAATAAATGCTGGGCAATCGGGTGAATGGACATAGAACATAGAAAAATATAGCACAGAACAGGCCCTTCGGCCCACGATGTTGTGCTGAACCTTTGTCCTAGATTAATCATAGATTATCATAGAATTTACAGTGCAGAAGGAGACCATTCGGCCCATCGAGTCTGCACCGGCACTTGGAAAGCGCACCCGACCCAAGGCCAACACCCCCACCCAACAGTAAGGGCAATTTATCATGGCCAATCCACCTAACCTGCACATCTTTGGACTGTGGAGGAAACCGGAGCACCCGGAGGAAACCCACGCGCACACGGGGGGGAATGTGCAGACTCCGCACAGTGACCCAAGCAGAAATCGAACCTGGGACCCTGGAGCTGTGAAGCAATTGTGCTATCCACAATGCTACCGTGCTGCCCTTAAGAACAAATTGATCTACACTCCATTATTCTACCGTATTTCCATGTACCTATCCAATAGCCGTTTGAAGGTCCCTAATGCGTCCGACTCAACTACTTCTACAGGCAGTGCATTCCATGCCCCCACTATTCTCTGGGTAAAGAACCTACCTCTGACATCCCCCCCCCCCCCCCCCCCCCCATACCTTCCACCATTCACCTTAGATTTATGTTTACTTGTAATGGTCTGTTCCACCCGGAGGAAAAAGTCTCTGACTGTCTACACTATCTATTCCCCTGATCATCTTATAAACCTCTATCAAGTCGCCCCTCATCCTTCTCCGTTCTAATGAGAAAAGGCCTAGCACCCTCAACCTTTCCTCGTAAGACCTACTCTCCATTCCAGGCAACATCCTGGTAAATCTCCTTTGCACCTTTTCCAAAGCTTCCACATCCTTCCTAAAATGAGGAGACCAGAACTGCACACAGTACTCCAAATGTGGCCTCACCAAGGTTTTGTACAGCTGCATCATCACCTCACGGCCCCTCAATTCAATCCCTCTGCTAATGAACGCTAGCACACCATAGGCCTTCTTCACAGCTCTACTTGGTAGAAATCCGGATAGGGCAGCAAAGCTTTGGATGAGCTCAAGTTGCTGGATTGTGGAAGTGGGAGACTGACTGGGAGTACATTGGAAATGAGTCTGCAAGTAACAAAAGCATGATTAGAGGTTTCAGAAGAATGTAAGAAATCGGATTTGGAGCATATGGGTCCCGGAGTCTGCTGTGCCATTCAGTGTGATCACAACTGATTTACTACCTCAGCACCACTTTCTGCCCTGCCTTGGTATCCCTATGATTTCCTTGGGAGATTAAAAATCTGTCTATCTCGCTTTAAATGTACCCCATGATGGAGCATCGACAAGACTTTGGGTAGAAAATTCCAACGATTCACAACCCTTTGAGTGAAGAAATGTCTCCCCAAAATGATTGACGCTATCACGAGTTATCACAAGTCTATGTTGTAGATTTCCAGCTGCGGAAAACAACCTCTGGTAAGCCTCTTCAGAAGTTTGGACTGTCTCAGTGCATTCATCTTTTATTCTAAACTCCAGAGAAACTCCCAGTGTCTCGTCTCATAGGATAACCCTCTCATCCATAGAACCAATCTCTTGCTGTACCACCTCCAAAGGGAGTATATTCTTGGATAAGGAGGTCAAAACTGTGGGCAGTAGTCCAGCTGTGGAATCCCCAAAGCCCTGTTTGATAGTAGCAAGACCTGCTTGTTTGTGTACTCCATTTTTCTTGCAATAAAGTACCATTTGCTTTCCTGACTGCTGCTTCTACCTACACGATATCTTTTTGTGTTCCTTGAATGAGCATAACCAAGTGTCTCTGAGCAAATGGCAGCAGATGGACAGTCAGGTAGGGACAGTGGTATTATGCAGCTGGAAGTAGGTGATTTTTGTAGTGGAGGATCTGAGGTTGCGAATGGTCAGGTTAACTTTGAGACAGTGGCTAGCAGGGAGATGGAATTGGTGGCTGGGGTTAGGAGATTGTGGCAGGAACTGAACGTCGTCCCTGTGTTTAATGTGAAGATATTTGAGCTCATCTGTTAATGAATAGATAATCTGTCAACATAAAGAATGACAAGGTCCAGAGAGTTGGTGGTTCGGCAGACTGGGGTGTGGTCAGTGTCCATCTTGAACTTGACATTATGTTTTCAGACCTGCTGATGGGGGACACCAATTAGATGAAAAATAGGGACTAAGGATATATCCACGGAAGACTCTAGAAGCCACACTCAATGGGTTAACAGAAATTGGCCACAGTGAACTGGGCAAATCTTTTAATGGGTTAAGTGGCAGAAGATGTGGTAGAGGTTTTAAAAAATTAGAATTGAACATGATACAGAAGTAGGTTACAACAGGACATTGACAGGATGCAGAGCTGGGCTGAGATCTGGCAGGTGGGAGTTCAGCCTAGATAAATGTGAAGTGATTCATTTTGGAAGGTTGAATTTGAATGCTGAATACAGGGTTAAAGGCAGGATTCTTGGAAATGTGCAGGAACAGAGGGATCTTGGGGTCTACGTACGTAGATCCCTCAAAGTTGGGGCAGCAGGGTAGCATGGTGGTTAGCATAAATGCTTCACAGCTCCAGGGTCCCAGGTTCGATTCCCGGCTGGGTCACTGTCTGTGTGGAGTCTGCACGTCCTCCCCCTGTGTGCGTGGGTTTCCTCCGGGTGCTCCGGTTTCCTCCCACAGTCCAAAGATGTGCGGGTTAGGTGGATTGGCCATGCTAAATTGCCCGTAGTGTTAAAAGTAGGGTTAAGGGGGAGGTTGTTCAGTTACCGGTATAGGGTGGATACGTGGGTTTGAGTAGGGTGATCATGGCTCGGCACAACATTGAGGGCCGAAGGGCCTGTTCTGTGCTGTACTGTTCTATGTTCTATGTTCTAAAGTTGCCACCCAGGTTGATAGGGTTGTTAAGGCATATGGTATGTTGGCTTTCATGAACAGGGGATTGAGTTTAAGAGCCGCGAGGTTTTGCTGCAGCTTTATAAAACTCTAGTTAGACCACACTTGGAATATTGTGTCCAGTTCTGGTCGCCTCATTATAGGAAGGATGTGGATGCTTTGGAGAGGGTGCAGAGGAGATTTACCAGGATGCTGCCTGGACTGGAGGGCATGTCTTATGAAGAAAGGTTGAAGGAGCTAGGGCTTTTATCACTGGAGCGAAGAAGGCAGAGAGGTGACTTGATAGAGGTGTACAAGGTGATGAGAGGCATGGATGGAGTGGATAGCCAGAGACTTTTCCCCAGGATGGAAATGGCTGTTAGGAGGGGACATAATTTTAAGATGATTGGAGGAAAATATAGGGGAGATGTCAGGGGTAGGTTCTTTATACAGAGAGTGGTGGGTGTGCGGAATGCACTGCCAGCAGAGGTGGTGGAGTCAGAGTCATTAGGGACATTTAAGCAACTCTTAGACAGGCACATGGACAGCAGTAAATTGAACGGGTGTAGGTTAGGTTGATCTTAGATTAGGATAATTGGTCGGCACAACATCTTGGTCCGAAGGGCCTGCACTGTGCTGTACTGTTCTATGTTCGAGAAGCAGTTTGTATCCCAAAGAGACGAGCTCTGTCCAGAAAAATCTGCCATGGATGGCAAAAGAGGTAAGAAACACCATAAAACTGTCTCATTCAATGATGAGAGGGCATGAGGTTAGATAGGAAAGAAACAAACAAGCGATCGAGAGGAAACAGAGGCAAAGTTGGAAGTTTGTATAATATCCAGAATTGACTTGGGACCCAGGGAAGTGAATTTTTGTCCAAGGCTTTACCCTACAGTGTTATTGACTTCCTGAAATATTTCTTTAATCGTGCCTTCTCTGACTATCTAGAGTTTTTTTTAAATTTAGAGTACCCAATTTTTTTTCCCCAATTAAGGGGCAATTTAGTGTGGCGAATTCACCTCGATGAACATCTTTTGGGCTGTGGGGGTGAGTCCCACGCAGACATGGGGAAAATGTGCAAACTCCACACGGACAGTGAGACCATCTAGAGTTTGCAATTTATACTCCATCTTATTGCAGGACGTGAAATAAATTGCACTTTGTTTGATCAAGGGAGTGTGTTTGCATTTAGCAGTAAATAGGTGACGGGCTGCGTGAGCCTTCTCCTTGTATACACAAAGTTTCTTTAACAGATATTCAATACCAAATATAGTTTGCCTATTGGTTGAGTGAAACGCCAAAGTATTTTGAAGCACAGCAAATGTAAACTTAATTTGTCGAGTTGGCAGCCTGTCTCTTTCACCTCCCTTGCTAGACCCGTGATGATCTGCCTGTGTGTGGTACACTTGTCAAATGGTTTGGAGTCGATGCAGTTGGTTTACCTCTGACTGAGCACTCCGCAACAGTTGCACTGCTACTTGCTTATCCATGCAGTCTGATGTTGAGTGGTACTTTGGAATGTGGGACTGCTGCCTTAGTGTAGACTGTGTGTATTTTTAAATTATTGTTCAGTGATTAGTCCATCGTTGGATGTTAGGGAAGGCAGCTGCTTCTCTCTTTCCAGACACTGCTGTCAGGATCTGGGCAGTTAAACTAATAGAAATGCATATGGCAAATAGCACTGTGCCTTTTAAAACTAGCTGTGGAAGGCTCAAGTTAGATTGAAATGATCACATCTACTGTAGCTTTTTGTTACTTTCAATATTTTGTGGTAAAGTTATTAAATTGTCCAGAATGTCCATGGTTTAATTGCCAAACTTGGATGATTGACCTGTTTATGGCCAGAGCAGTTTGGGAATAGCCAGTAAGATTTGGTGCCTTATCTGGGGCGATTTAAAATGAGACATCGGGCACGATCAAATGGCTTTGTCATGCCCGGTATCCTTCTAAGCCCCTTCTGTTCATGTGCCTGTCCAGATAAGTCTTAAAGGTCGCTAACGTATCTGCCTCAACCACCTCCCTTGCAAGTGCATTGCAGGCCGCCACCACCCTCTGTATAAAAAGCTTCCACTCTCCTCCTCTTCTCCCGCCCCCCCCCCCCCCCCCCCCTCTCCCCCCCCCCCCACCTTGAACTTGTGCCTCTTTTAATTGTCATTTCCACCCTGGGAAAAAAGCTTCCAAATGTTCACCATAAAGTTTTATAAACTTCTAACAGGTCGCCCCTTGGCCTCCATCTTTCTAGGAGAACAATCCCAGTTTATTCAATCTCCCTTCATAGCTAATATCCTCCATACCAGGCAATATCCTGGTAAACCTTTTATGTACTCTCTCCAAAGCCTCCATGTCCTTCTGGTAGTGCGGTGACCAGAATTGGACACAGTATTCCAAATGTGGCCTAACCAACGTTCTATATAATTGGAACATAATTTTCGAGCTTTTATACTCGATACCCCGTCCTATGAAGGCAAGGATGCCATATGCTTTCTTTATCACCATTTCCACCTGTGCTGTCACTTATCACCACCTGCATGCCGAGATCTGTGTCTCTCTGCTCCAGATGGCTCTGCCATTTATTTTACAGCTCCGACCTAAATTGGGTCTACCAAAATGCATTACCTCGCATTTGGCCGGGTTAAATTCCATCTGCCATTTCTCTGTCCAATTTTTCAGCCTATCTATATCCTGTTGTATTCTCTGACAGTCTTTATCACAATTAAATTAATGAGACATGACCTCCCTCGTACAAAACCATGCTGCCTGTGGCTAATAAGACCATTCACTTCCAAATGTGCATAGATATTGGGTGGAATTCTCTGCCCCCCCCCCCCCGGGGCCGGGTCGGAAAATCGGCACGGCGCCATGCGAATCTCGACATGACACCCGGGCGTGGATCTCCGCAATGCGGAGAATCGGCACGGCACCGGTCGGGGTATGGGGCGACACTCTGGGCAGGGCCTCCGTAGTGGCCTGGCCCGCGATCGGGGCCCACTGATCGGTGGGCCGGCCTCTCTACCCTCGGCCTCCTTTCCTCCGCGCTGGCTCCTGTAGCCCTGCGCCATTTGGCGTTTTTTCGCCGCGGGGAAGAAGGCCACTGCGCATGCGGCAGTTGCCGCCGGCTCAACTGTGCATGCGTGGATCCCGCAGCGCCAGGTTCAAGCCGGGATCGGCAGCTAGGACGGCGGAGGCCTCTCCAGCGCTGTCCTCGCCACCTGTGGGCTGCAGAATGGGGTCCCGGAACGGGCGCCGATGCCGGAGTAAAGCACTCCCGCTTTTACTCTGGCATCGGCACTTAGCTGCCCATTGGGAGAATCCCGCCCCTTATCTCTGAGAATCTTTCAACAGTTTCACTATCACTGTCATCAAGCTCACTGGCTTATAATTAGCCGGATTTTCCTTACAAACCTTTTTAAATAACGGTACAACATTGGCTACCCTCCAATCTTCTGGGATCTCACCTGTGGCCAACGAGGACGCAAAGATTGCTGTCAGAGGCCAGCCAATTTCATCTGTTGTCTCCCTTGAGCCCTGGTCTTTCACAATTGAGCCCTGGTCTGTTCTGTGATATTCATGCTTCTGATTCAGCAAAGTGTCTGGATGGCAATTGTGAATTGGAATTTAGCAGGTACAGAAGTGGAAGAGAATGTATATAATCGATCTGAAGGGGCTTATATCAGATGATGCGGTCAAGATATCAAGAACTTCAAATTTTGTGCTTTTTAAAAAAACAAATCAGCCTTGTCATCGTTTCAAAGCTTCCCAGTTTGTCCTGTCCAAACTTCTTGAGTCCAACTGTGTCACACTGACTGAAGGTCGGAACCTGCAGGTTCCTTGGCCAGTGTGGCTCAGTCACTAACTGAACAAACTCACTTCCAAACAGGTAAGCTGTATAAAACTTCTAAATTATGCATTTTTGACTTTTTTTCTATTGATAAAGGGAAATAGTACAAATTATTTGGTGTGACATTTCTGATTTAATCGGAAACTGCTGGGGCTGGACCGTTATGCCGCTGTGAGAATCCCGGGAAACCATATTGGAGTAGAAATGCAGTGTTCCTGGGGCCCCGCTCTCCTGATGGGAGGAGATGAGACTACACAATGAAAGCTGCTAGTTGGATTCTTGTCTCAGCTTTGAATAAAATTGGTGACTACTTTTGAATTTAAGTACCGCAGTACTCTGACTAAACTTTCCCTTTAAATTATTTGTTCTAAATTGTTTTCTACGGCACTGACTGTTCTCCACTTGGAATTTGCCTTGAATTAGTTATAACAGGAATTGAGTTATCTGTAGATAAAACTAATCTCAACCATAACTGAACTACACTTGTCTCCTACTGTTGCATTTGGACTAATGCCCATGTGTTCTAGTATTTAAACATGCAGCAGTAACATATCTAGTGGCAAACTTTAGGGCCCAATCTTTCACAGAAAACTCCAAAACATCCAATTCTTAGTACGTTTTATTTTATCAACCTGGGTAAGAAAACTGTTGCAATGTTTTGCTAAGAACAATGCTAAATTGCCCCACAGTGTCCAAAGGTTACGTGAGATTCCTGGGTTACAGGGATAGGGTGGAGGTGTTGGCTTGGGTAGGGTGCTCTTTCAGGGGCTGGTGTAGACTCGATGGGCCGAATGGCCTCCTGCACTGTAAATTCTATGATCCTCTGAGATCAGTAACTTAATACATTGGAGCTAGTTAATCTGTAGTCACCAGTTGTCTGCCTACTGGTACTGCTGGACATTTTAAATGTCAGGTGTTTGGTTGGGGAATGTGCAGTTTTCAGAGTTCGCTGTCTTGCAGTCTAACACTGAAATCTTAAATCAACTTTTTGATCTGTGAGATTGTTTAAGTAGCATGATCAAATAACATAAGAAACCAGGGGAAGACCATACATCCATCGTGCCTGCTCCACCAAGCAATAGGATCAAAGATGATCATCTGCCTCAACATTACTCCCCTGCCCCAACAAGTTCAAAAACTCTTGTTCAGCCTTGAATGAATGACGGAGTCTCCATGGCCTCCTCGCATAGAGAATTCCAAAGATTCACAACCCTCTGAGTGAAGAAATGTCTTCTCCTCTTGGTCTGAAATAGCCTTCCCCTTTACCCTCACACTAACACGAGACTTCATGCAGGAATGACTGTACCATATCGACCCTGTCAACCCCTCTCAGAATCTCATGTTTCAATGAGATCACCTCTCATTCTTCTAAACTGCAGAGTCAAAAATCTAACTTTCTAAAATTGGGAAGTCTTAACAAAAGTAATTCCATGAATGAAAATATATGCACTTGTAAACTTTGTTCCTTCTCCGTAAGGAAACTATACAAAGAAATTTACTGTCAGGAGTTGGAATGTGGGAAACTTGTGTTCAAGTGGGTGTGAAAGCAGTTTGCATGGATTTTCCCTACAATTATATTAGAAGAACCAGTTTAGAAGCAGTGTCATTTTGGACTCTGCGTTCGCTGTCTCTCTCCGCAGATGCTGCGGACCTGTTCCAACACTTCTTTCCTTGCATATGTCTTAAGATATTGAAATACATCAGTATTTGTGCAACATCAGATTGACAACACAAATGCTGACTGCAGAATCGTGTTAAACAGTGTTGTTCATACTGGGAGCAAGTAGATCTAGTTGCACAGACCCATGGTTATGAATCTTTATAGTTTAAGCAGAGTGAAACTGTTTTCAGGGTCTGAGCCAGAGGGTTTGTATTATGGCCTTGTTTTGATGAATATATCGTAACAAGATGAGTGGGTAAGTTGATAAATTGAGCAGTCTGGTTCAGCTGGAAGAGGGCAGCTCAAGTATTTGCCAATGATTTGAAAAAGAAAGTCATGTTGGCATTTCAATAAGTGATAATGTAAAATAATTTCTCCTTTCAAACCGCTGTTGTCTGTGTACTTACAAAAATGCACGATCTGTTTCAATCCTACTCGACCACTTCCTGTCTCTGTGCCCTGACATTGCCGAGGCCTTTGCATTGATTGGGACAATAAAACACTAGCTTAATTCTGTGATGTGGGGCTTCATTATCCTGTTGTTATGATTTAGTGCATTTTAAAATTCTATTAATTGTTCTCCATTTTGTGAATTAGCTCTCTGGATTTTCTAACTTCTGTTCTGACCTTCTTGATTCACTTCCGGTATCTGTCAGATATTTACAAAAATAGCAAGAAGGAAACCACAGAATACAAGCTCCAACGATTCTAATGTTAAGATCAGAAACTGAGCCAAGTTTGAAAAAACTAGGTCTCCTCAGACTACAAAGTGTTATGACAAGATATGATTGGGAGAGAGATAAAATACCAAATGCAGGGGTTAAAATAAACACTGAATACTTCAAAATATTTAATCATCTTTTAAATTAAGACGACGGCTGGGTTATCATCTCACTTTCTGCGGTGAGTTCTTTGAGACCCATTCTTGCTCAAAATGAGGGTTCACAAATTGAGCAGTGGATTCAGGTTGATCTTGATCTTTCCAGCAAGGTCCACTCACGATATGCCAGCAACTTAACAGGGCTGAGAAGCTTTCTCTCCATGCTTGGTTATCTTGGCTTTTGAGCAGACTTTATTTTTTTAACGTGTTTTTATTGGCATTTCATTATTAACAGTAATGTAAAAACATGGTATTACAGTAACAGAGAGAAACATCACAATCTAACCATAAAATACAGAGAATGGAAAAGGAGAAACAATAAACACATGGAATAGTAAGTCAATATACAAATATCGACACTTCTACTCAGCCATGAATGACCTGTGCTCTATTTACATTGTCTGATTGGCTACGGTGCGGGACTCGGCACATGGCTCCATTCTTTGAGTTCCATTTTGTCTCTATCTCCTGGACCAACCTACCTATACTGTGTTGCTCCAGTGATTTATTTGGGGGTCTGCACCTCTCATTTAATAATAATATTTATCATTGTCACAAGTAGGCTTACATTAACACTGCAATGAAATTACTGTGAAAATCCCCTAATCGCCACATTCCGGCGCCTGTTCGGGTACACAGAGGGAGAATTCAGAATGTCCAATTCACCTAACAGCGTGTCTTTCGGGACTTGTGGGAGGAAACTGGAGCACCGGAGGAAACTCACGCAGACACTGGGAGAACGTGCAGACTCCACACAGACAGTGCTCCAAGCCAGGAATCGAACCTGGGACCCTGGAGCTGTGAAGCAACCGGCCTAACCACTGCTACTGTACTGTCCAGGAATGTGTAAGGCCGAGTTCCCCATTTCTCCTATATGGTTTGGGTGTCTCTCTTCTCTTCTCTTTCCCCCTATTGCAAATGTTAATTTTTTCACCCATAGGAACTCGGTTGATTGGAAAACCAGTCTGAGGCTCTGGGTGGTGCTGACGACCTCCCTGGCTATCAGGGAGATGAAAACCAGGGCGTTGCCCTCTCCCTGGGAAGAGCTCTGGATGATCTGATATTCTGAAGATGACCACAAACGGGCATAGCTCCATCTTCAATGCAACCACCCTGGACATGGCTTCAAAGAAGGCCCAGAACCCATTGAGCCTGGGACAGGACCAGATCATGTGTGTGCCTGGTATACACACACACCCTCGCCCGCACATATCCTCAACCTCTGGGAACAATCTGCTCAACCGGGTCTTGGTGCCCCGCCTGCAGTTGCATTAGGCTCAACCTTGTGCATAAGGAGGCGCTGCCTCGGTCCAGAGTCCTGCCCCGATCCAGAGTCCTCCCCCGATCCCCATGCCTAGCTCCTCCCATTTCTGCCGCATTTCGTCAAATGATGATTTTGTCACGATGATGTGACTTGGAGATGCTCAGAGTTTTACAGCACAGAAAGAGGCCTTCTAGCCCATCACATCTGTGCTGGCCTCAAACACAATCCTATTTTCCAGCACTTGATCTGTGTTCATTCCTATGTGTCAGCTGCCTTTGTCCTTGTAGATCATGGAAGTCAGAGGTCTGGGAGGTATTTCTGAAAGCAACTTGAGGAATTGCTTCACTGCATTCTGTAGATAGGTTGCACTCTGCACTGTGTGCCAATGGTGGATGGTTAAACCAGCCAGTGGGCTACTATGGCCTGGATTGTGCCAAGCTTCATGAGTGTTACTGCTGCACCAATCATAGGGAACATAGGAACAGGAGTAGGCTGTTCAGCCTCCCGAACCTGTCCTGCCATTCAATGAGATCATGGCTGATCTGTGACCTAACTCCATATACGTGCCTTTGGCAGCAAGTGAAGAGTATTCTGTCTTCCTCTTGTATGATGTTTGTATGTAAATGGTACAGATGCTGTGGGAGTTGAGGGTAAGGCACTTGCCACAGAACACGCAGCATTTAACCTGTGTTCGTACCGCTACGCTTGTGAGTGGCCCAGGTGAGTTTCTCGTCATCCTCACCAATGCTGCTGAGGCTTGTCAAGGGGAGGTGACCATACATTTTATTTTTGGAAATGAACATGCCTGAAACTGTGTGGCACGAATGTAAATGTGCCATTTATAAACCCACGCCTGGATGTTATCGAGGTTTTTCTGCATGCGAGTATGGACTGCTTCATTATCGGTGGAATTGAGTACGAACTTCACACTGCAATTATCCTGAGCCTTTCTCGCATGGAGTGGTTGAAACTAATCTCTGCATCTTTTAAAAGAAAATTTGATAACATTTTGAACCAATAAAGATGGAAGAGCCAAAGGAAGTTTGCAGAGCTGTGGGATTAGTATCTGATCGATCAAGCAAAGGGATGGCACGGCCAGAATGGGCTGAAAAACCCCCTTCTCTTCAGATTAATAGGTTAGGCAATTCAGAGGACAGTGGGGTTCCTACATGTTGATGACTTCCTCTCCATGGGGCTGGTTTAGCACAGTGGGCTAAGGCAGCTAGCTTGTAATGCAGAACAAGACCAGCAGCGGGAGTTCAATTCCCGTACCAGCCTCCCCGAACAGGCGCTGGAATGTGGCGACTAGGGGATTTTCACAGTAACTTCATTGAAGCCAGCCAGAAGCCGAGTGGGTGCGTGCGGAGGAGGCCTCCTGCATGGGGACCTCCCTCCGGGCCCTCGCCACGGCAGCACTCCCATCCCCACCCAAAAAACACTCCAGCTGCCCAGTGGTGACAGCCACCCTCCAATCCTGGAACCAACTGCGGCAGCAATTTGGCCTGACCAAAATGTCGGACAAGGCTCCCATCTGCAACAACCATAGGTTCACACCAGCACTGACTGACGCCACCTTCAAAAGGTGGAGGCAGCATGGGGGGGACACTGACAGTCAGGGACCTATACACGGACTACAGGATCGCTACACTGGACGAACTGACAGAGAAATTTCGGCTAGCTGGGGAGAATGAGCTACGGTACCTGCAGCTCAAAAACCTCCTACGAAAGGAGACAAGGACGTACCCACAACCGCCACGACAGACACTACTGGAAGACCTACTGGACGCAAGTATCCTAGAGAAAGGGAACTGTAGCGACATGTATGACCGACTGGTAGAAAGGGACGACACCATACTGGACGCAATAAGAATGTAATGGGAGGTCGACCTGGGGATTGAGATAGGGTGGGGACTCTGGAGCGAAGCACTGCATAGGGTCAACTCCACCTCCACGTGCGCAAGGCTCAGCCTGACGCAACTAAAAGTGGTACATAGAGCCCACTTAACGAGAAACCATATGAGTAGTTTCTTCCCGGAGGTGGAGGACAGATGTGAACGGTGCCAAAGAGGCCTGGCCAACTACGCCCACATGTTCTGGTCTTGCCCCAGACTTGTGGAGTACTGGACAGCCTTCTTCGAGGCTATGTCCAAAGTGGTGGGGGTGAGGGTGGAGCCATGCCCAATAGTGGCGGTCTTCGGGGTTTCAGACCAGCCAGATGTATTCCTGGGAAGGAGGGCGGACGCCCTTGCCTTTGCCTCCCTGATCGCCCGCCGTAGAATCCTGTTTGGCTGGCGGTCAGCAGCACCACCCAGAGCTGCAGACTGGCTGTCCGACCTCTCGGAATCTCCCCAAATGGAGAAAATCAAATTCGCCATCCGAGGGTCAGACGACGGCTTCCACAGAACGTGGGAGCCATTCATGCAATTGTTCCGGGACCTGTTTGCGGCCAACTTACAAGAGAATGAATAGTCGGGTGGCCAAGAATCAGGGGAAAATGGACGGGAATCGGGGGAAGGTAGCCGGGGGAGGGGGGGGGGGAAAGAGGGCTATGGGTTCGTTATGGGGGTTTGATGGCTAGCTAAGGCCCAAAACCAAACTATAAATAAATGCCTATAAACATGTGCCTCGGCCATATTGGGGAATATAAAATATGTATGCCGGCTAAAGGAGGCGGCCACAGTTGTTATTACGAAGATGCTTACCTGTAAATATGTTAATTTTTGCGTGTTTTTTTTCTCTCTCTAATAATTTGTAATTTGTTGGATATAAAATATGAAAACCCAATAAAAAACATTTTATAAAAAAACTTCATTGAAGCCTACTTGTGACAATAAGCGATTTATTATTATTAATATGATTATTATTATCATTAGTCCTTTTTAAAGTCCCCAATAGCTGAAAGTTCTTATTTCAATTTGTCGAAAATACTGCTTTGCTTTGTGCAATATAATTTTCATGTGGAATATCATGCC
This sequence comes from Scyliorhinus canicula, assembly GCF_902713615.1. Taxonomy (NCBI): domain Eukaryota; kingdom Metazoa; phylum Chordata; class Chondrichthyes; order Carcharhiniformes; family Scyliorhinidae; genus Scyliorhinus; species Scyliorhinus canicula. The sequence goes on along the minus strand of NC_052167.1, from coordinate 9,489,163 downwards.
CGTGCTCTAAAACTTGTCGGTCTTGCCTACTATCTGGATTAACCAGCAAGCCTATTGCAATGGAAATGTGACTTGTCCATGAAACTGGCAAACTGCACGGCAGTAATTTTGGCACAGAATCTGAGCAATGGCAGAAATATTCCACTCCTTCAGTTTGAACCTGACTGGAACACTCTTTCTTCATCTCGTTGTCACTGTGCACTTGAGACTTCTTGTTACCCTGGATAGCATTATGAAGAGTAAAATCTTCCCATTGCATTTTGTTCTTAAAAAATGAAATAAAGAGGGCAGCATGGTGGCGCTGTGGGTTAGCACTGCGGCCTCACGGCGCTGAGTTCGATCCCGGCTCTGGGTCACTGTCCGTGTGGAGTTTGCACATTCTCCCCGTGTTTGCGTGGGTTTCACCCCCACGACCCAAAGATGTGCAGGGTAGGTGGATTGGCCACACTAAATTACCCCTTAATTGGAAAAAAATGAATTGGGTAGTCTACATTTTTTTTAAAAATGGAATAAAGAAGCATTGACCATTAAAACTCAGTGAGGCTAATCGCTATGTGAAAGCACGTTGTGTGAGTTGCTTGAAATGTGTGAGTTGCTTGAACTGAGAGCTGTAAGAATCCAGTTCATGCTGAAGCTTTACGGTGCTGCCTGGTTAGTAGAACCAGTTTGAATAATTTTGTCCTGTCATGTGAAATGACTGTGCTGCTTTCATTGAGTGGTTTCAGGAATTATTTTCCATTCTACAGCAGTAGTTTTGTCCTTGTGTAACCGCCAGCATCAACAGGTGATTATTTACCAAAGATAACGTCAAATTCCAGTTTGGAATTTCCTCACCTTAAGACCAGCATGAAACTAGGAGGTGGAACTCTGAAGACTTTTATTTGAATTGAATATGTTCAATTAATCCCAGATCCTCTAATGTAAAACTATCAATTTATCTCTGCTGAATAATGGAGGGTACACCTTGTGCCAACTGAGTTCAGCAATGTTACAGTTTATCACTGCACATTCAACACCTCTTCAGTTTCCCTCCCTCCTTTTCCTGTTGCTGGGGTCTGGTACAGGGCAATGCTCTGGTATCCTGCCCAAGTAACCCAGATAGCATGTGGTGGCATGTTATTTTACCATAAAGAGCATTGCAGTCTCTGCTGTTAATTTGATTTGACTTTTGGGTAGTCTTGCGGCCAGTGAGGGAGGGGATTAAATTTAAACACCCTAATTTTCCTCCCTCACTATTTGTCTGTTAACAGAATGGTGTATTTATTTGCTTCCCCCTTAAACCAGTGGTGTATTTCCCAATCCCTCCGTTTTGGCGCAATCCATAAGACATAGAAGCAGAATTAGGCCACTCGGCCCATCGGGTCTGCTCCGCCATTCAATCATGGCTGATACTTTTCTCATCCCCATTCCCCTGCCTTCTCCCCATAACCCCTGATCCCCTTATTAATCAAGAACCTATCTATCTCTGTCTTAAAGACACTCAGTGATTTGGCCTCCACAGCCTTCTGCGGCAAAGAGTTCCAGAGAAAACGCAAGATAGGATGAACTCGAGGGCTAATTTATATGCATGCCCTCAGCCGTGGGAGGAGCATAGCAAAGTTGCCCCCTTTTTACTTGTACAATAATAGAGGAATTGAGAAAAAAAGATATACAAGGCAAAGACGACGGAGAAAATAATTACTGTCTTGAGTCCAGAGTTGAGAATCAAAGTCCAATGCAGTATTCCTTCACACAGGTCAGCAGGTTGAAAACTGATGCTGGATAATTCACTTTTTCAGTAGAGTTGAAATTGACACCCACAATGATGTGGGCATGTGGAAATTAATACGTCCCAGGTTCGATTCCCGGCTGCGTCACTGTCTGTGTGGAGTCTGCACGTCCTCCCCGTGTGTGCGTGGGTTTCCTCCGGGTGCTCCGGTTTCCTCCCACAGACCAAAGATGTGCGGGTTAGGTGGATTGGCCATGCTAAATTGCCCGTAGTGTAAGGTTAATGGGGGGATTGTTGGGTTACGGGTATACGGGTTACGTGGGTTTAAGTAGGGTGATCATTGCTCGGCACAACATCGAGGGCCGAAGGGCCTGTTCTGTGCTGTACTGTTCTATGTTCTAGGTGGAAAAAGAGTGTAGATAGGGCCAGGCATTCCAGCCTGGACAGAGCCCCTTTTCTGTGCTGCTCCTTGTCGATAGTAAAAATGGCAGACAACTTTGCAACTCCACGAGGCACTTTCTGGTTTTGGAATGTCACATGACTCCCTACTCTCCACGTTGCCTTTGGCAAAGGGTGTATATCCACCTTCTGGGTTTCTGAGATGGTTAAATGCCCCAGCCATTAAGAATTGAAAGAATGGTTGCATAGAGACATAGAAAATTCCGCCATTCATTATGATCATGGCTGATCTTGCTCCCGCATGCTATCTGGGTGAAGACATTTGCGAAGAACAAAGAAGTACAGCACAGGAACAGACCCTTCGGCCCTCCAAGCCTGCGCCGACCATGCTAACCGTCTAACTGAAAACGGTCTACACTTCCGCATCCCACTATTCCTCTATCCCCATCCTATTCATGTATTTGTCCAGACGCCCCTTAAATGTCACTCCTCATCTCTCCTAAATGGTCTACCCCGTATCCTCAGACTGTGACCCCTGGTTCTGAAACACCCACCATCGGAAACATCCTTCTTGGATCTACCCTGGCCGGTCCTGTTAGAATTTTATAGGTTTCTGAGATTCCCCCTCATTCTTCTGAACTTGAGTGAATATTATCCTAACGGATTCAATCTCTCCTCATACATCAGTCCTGCCATCCCAGGAATCTGTTTAGGAAACCTTCACTGCACTCCCTCGAGAGCAAGCACATCCTCAGATATGGATACCAAAACTGCACACATTATTCTAAGATGTGGCCTCTCAAGGCCCTGTATAATTGCAACAAGTCATCCCTGCTCCTGTACTCGCAAATCCTCTCGCTATGAAGGCCAGCATACCATTTGCATTCTTTACTGCCTGCTGTACCTGCATACAGTATCACAGAGTCATAGATGTCTACAGCATAGAAACAGGCCCTTTGGCCCAGCTTGTCCATGCAGCCCAGTTTCTATCATTAAGCTAGTCCCACTTGCCCACATTAGGCCCATATCCCTCTGAACCCACCCTGCCTATGTAACTATCTAACTGTTTTTGAATGGAAAAATTGTACCCGCCTCGACCACTGCCTCTGGCAGCTCATCCAGATGCTCCACCCTCTGTGTGAAGAAATTTCCCCTCTGGTCTCTTTTTATCTCTCTCCTCTCGGCTTAACCCTATGTCCTCTAGCTCTAGACTCCTCTGCCATTGGGAAACGATGTTGACTATCTACCTTATCTATGCTCCTCATTATTTTATAGACCTCTATAAGATCACTCCTAAGCTTCCTACGCTCCCAGGGAAAACAGTCCCAGCCTATCCAGCCTCTCCTGATAACTCAGCCCATCAAGTCTTGGTAGCATCCTCGTACATCTCTTTTGAACTCTTTCTCGTTTAACAATATCCTTCCTATAATAGGGTGACCAGAACTGAAAACAGTATTCCATGTGTGGTCTTACCAATGTCTTGTACAACTTCAACAAGACGTCCCAACTCCTGGGCCCCAACCGACTGGTGTACGAGGACACCCAGGTCTCGTTGTACATTCCCCTCTCTTACTTTATGGCCATTCGGATAATAGTCTGCCTTCTCGTTCTTGTGACCAAAGTGGATAACCTCACATTTCCCCAAATTATACTGCATCTGCCATTCATTTGCCCACTCACTCAACTTGTCCAAATCACACTGAAGGATCTCTGCATCCTCCTCACAGCTCACCCTCCCACCCAACTTTGTGTCATCTGCAAATTTGGAGATATGACATTTTTATCCCCTCATCTAAATCATTAATATATATTGTGAATAGCAGGGGTCCGAGCACCAATCCCTGCGGTACCCCACTAGTCACTGCCTGCCAATTTGAAAAAGACCTATTAATTCCTACTTTGTTTCCTGTCTGCCAACCAGTTTTCTATCCCTCTCAATACACTACTCCAATCTCATGCGCTTTAATTTTACACAATAATCTTTTTATGTGGGTCTTTGTCAAAAGCCTTCTGAAAGTCCAAATACACGACATCCACTTCCTCTTTGTCAACTCTGCTAGCTACATCCTCGAAGAATTTCAGTAGATTTGTCAAGCATGATTTCTCCATCATAAATCCCTGCTGACTCTGTCCGATCCTGTCACTGTTTTCTAAGTGTCTCTTCAGAGATATTGAGGTGCAAGTTTCCGAGATGTTCCTATGGTAGCTCTCTCTTTCAGGGTCAAAGACAGATATGGCTTCAGCTAGTATAATACGGTCCAGTTTATCCAGTGTGATGTCTTAGTCCCCTCGCAGTAATTTGTGATGAACATAGATGTGACGCTGCCCTTCACTAACCTGTTTCCTGTCCTCCCAAAATGTAATGCCTTTAACATCACAAATGCAATATCAACCATTTCACAACCATTTTGATTGGGAAAAGTGTTAATCATTTTGTGGTTTTCAAGGTGTTCAATCACAGAAACTGGTCCCATTGCTTTTGACTTGTCTTCTGTTTTTCATTTCTTAATAATCCTGTTTTGCTGGAACTGATTTGAGTACAATTCAAGTAATTGCTGCTGTATGAGATGCTGTTTTACATTAAGGACTAGCTGGTTTAGATTGCTAATACTGACTCTTAAATAAGTTAGTGCTAAATCAGTAGAAGTTGCATACCTGAACATTTCAAAGTAGCAGGATAACCGACACCAATCATTAACCTAGATTGTTGGAATTTGCTCAAATGTGCATTTCCAGTTTAAGGCAAACTTGGGAAGGAGCAATGTTCAGCAATTATTCCAATTGCTCAACTCCATTCAGGAATGGGATGTGTGTGTATCAAGCATACGTTTGTGAAATGCTGCACAGATTATCACTCGTGGAATAAAATATTGCCCAGTATACCTACTTCAATTAAATCTGTTTTCATTGGAAATTTCAGACAGAAGTGAAGTCTCATTGACCATCAGATATGTTTTCACTGGGCAGAAACTCTGCCAGAAAGATGAGCCTTTTAATTAATACAAAATGCAATTTGAGTGACAGTCTCAAATATGTTGATAATGGCTTTGCGGCCCACTGCAACACTTGGGGCATAGAATCAGTGCGGTACATTGTCAAAAATGCTGCCTTTTTGATGGGACGTATCAGAGACCATGTCTGCCTGTGTGGCTGAAAGTTGCAGATCTCTCTGTGCTTTCTGAAGGACTGGAAGTTCCATGAAAAGACAACCAAAATGTAATCGACTGCTATTCATCTCATTACAGTTTGCGGAATCTTGCACTGTTAGTCTCTGGGGGTGAAAATAATTAATTGTGATGGGCTTGAGAAAAACTACAGTCGTGGATACAACTCCTTTGATTGTTTCCAGGATTATTATTTATCTTGTGAATCACATATAAATGTGGGATTCTGCTTGTGCAGTAAAATGACTTGTGAGCTGTTATCCAGGGCTGGAACAAGAACTTAAACGTTCAGATAATCGGGAGAGAGGAGGCTGGAGAAAGGAGAAATAAAAGATTTAAATCTAAGGGAGCGATTCAATGGTCTTGTCGCATCGCCAAGTCGGGTCACCAATAGTTCCTTCACGAGACGTTGCAATCTGGAGCTCTCCCTTGCTGGATGAGATCCAGATGATGAAATGAAAAATTGAAATGAAATTCACTTATTGTCACAAGTAGGCTTCAAATGAAGTTACTGTGAAAAGCCCCTAGTCACCACATTGCGGCGCCTGTTTGGGGAGGCTGGTACGGGAGTTGAACCGTGCTGCTGGCCAGCCGTGGTCTGCTTCAAAAGCCAGCCCCTTAGGCTCATTTAGATACGCCTGCGCCAATGCTCCTGAGGCCAGGGAACAAAGTAATAATTTTTCATCTTTATTGTCCAAAGTAATTTTTCATTAACACTGCAATGAAGTTGCTGTGAAAATCCCCTAGTTGCCACATTCCGGGGTCTATTCAGGTACACTGAGGGAGAATTCAGAATGTCCAAAGTATCTAACAGCATGTCTTTTAGGACTTGTGGGAGGAAACCGGAAAACCCGGAGGAAACCCTGCAGCAAAAACCCGTGACTGGGAGACCTCTCCATGGCGCTGTTTGGCACTGTCCACACAGATGTGGACCAGATGTAAGGCCAACTGGCAGGCATCTCCTGGGTGTTTGGGCTCTGGGCAGGGTGGTACTCCTGGCATCTTGGCACTGCTACCTGGGCATCCTGTCAGTGTCAAGGTGCTTAGGTGCCAGGTCGCTTGGGCCCGGGGGTGTCCTGCTCTTAAGAGGTTGGGTGGGGCCTTGAGGAGCCCCCAAGAGATTAGTTGGGGGGGAGGGGGTTGTTGGAGACCGCGGTGGGTATTCCGAGGGGGGGTTGAAAGAAAATGCTGAGATCGTCAATGCAGGAGGTGAGGTAAGTGCAACCGCGGTGGGGCATTCCTGACCGAGGCCAAAGTAAACTGGAGTCCCGTTACATAGCGGGGTCGTTCTCAATGCTGCATGTGCCGAGTAAGACCCTGCTATTTGTGCTCAAAACAGGACACTTTTTGGCGGGGTTAAATCCCGTCTGTTCGGGTCCTTCCTGTTTATTCCCTTATTATTTTTCCTTGTATTTTTTGCCGTTGCGTTTTTGATCCATGGATGATTGATTGGCATGTCTTTTTAAGTCAAGCGGCCTGTATCTTTAATTCAAGCAAGAAGAATCTGGAAGGCTGTGCTGTTTAAACTAGAAGCCGCAGACTGACTGGCATCAGTGATAGACATGAATTGAGACTCTGCTTGAGTTAACTGGCCAATGAATTTGCCCAAAAGGCTGCCCTCTGCCCGAGAACAGGTGGTGATTGATACTATTCCACTGGGGTACTTTTCAGAGTTCCAAAGTTTGAGTTTGGTTTCGGTGTTGACGCTGGCAGCAAGTAGGAGACAGGAACCTCTGTTTTTCCCTCGGAAGGCTGTGTTTCTGATCCGGCAAGGAGTCTGGATATTTACAGGAGAACCATTACAGACTGTGCAAGCAAAGTCTAGACTCCACTGCCTCCAGAAAAGGCAGATATGAACCGACCAACTCTCTCTCCAGAAACACAGAGGCTTTGAAAGCAAAGTTTGATGTGAAGCAAAGGGCCTCTCCAGGAAAAGCTGTGAGTAAAGCATTTCTAATCTCACAAAACCTGAGTGAATGAATCTGCAAAGATCATTACGGGCTATAAGCTTGAAAGCTTGCTGTGAAGAAAGTGTGCTTAAAAAACACTATCTAGAGCAAAGACTTAACTTTTGACTTTTATCATTATTATTTTACCTCTCTTTCCCCCCCCCCCCCCCCCCCCTCCTTCATTTGTCTGTCTTGTATGGGCAGGTAGAGGGTGGGGGCAAGTTAAAGTGGGTATTTGGTCTTGTTCGTCATTAACCAGTTGTATTCACTGCAAATTTCATTGTTCTTGTTATCAATAAACAGTAATAGTGTTTACATTGACAAACCTGGTGACTGTGATTATTGGCTGGTGACTCCAAGGCAAGTGGGACTGGAATTGACCGTGAACTAGCCCAGGGTGTCATAACACATCCTAAATAAATTCAGCTGCAGTTAAGGAGGAGGAAACTATAAACATGAGTTTGTTTATTGAAAATTGTTCTGAACCTTTTTTTTTGTTCTGCAGAAGCAAAGCACCAAGACCCATTGAGAGAAGGAATTGAGAAAAACAGTTTTCCTAAGAACAAGAATGCAACTGAAAATGAAAAGAAACCTAAGGCACCTAGTTCGATGCTGTCTAGCTTTAAAACTGATGGATCACCCTCAGATAGTTGGGATGAGATCATGAAGAGCTCAGGTTCCCCCTCTGAAATACTTCAGATGACAGAATTCCAGCCATGGGTTGGGGGACTTGGCCGAATGCCCTGTGTCAAAAATGAAACCTCGGACTGCAGGCAGAGCAAACAGGACATTTCCTTAAATCCCGACAAACGTTTGGAAATAAAAAGTAAGCATGGAATTTTTGGACGGGTGGAACGTACGATCTTAAAGGTTGAAGAAATAGAGAATGATTTGCAGCCCCTCAGGTCAAACTGCAGGACATACTGTCGATCAAATAAAGGTAAAGCAGGAGGTGCTGGCATAACAAATTTTGATAAAATAATTGATGGCACTGGGAAATCTGCACAGGCTGACCTGACATTGGGCAAAGAAAGCCTAAAACCAGACACCAAAATTTCATCAGGGACAACAGGAAAGATGTCTACAGCTCGGACTGCAAAAGACACCATCACCTTGCCCTCATCTTATCTGTCTCCTTGCAATGTCACACTTCAGGACACCACGGACCGGAGCATGGATGAGTTCACCACCGGTGCAGCTGACCTGGGAGAGGCAGGCCGGTTGCGGAAAAAAAACGAAGCTGCGGCGAGTAAGACCACAGTCAGGTTCCGACCAACCCAGTCTAAATCCAAAAAGGATGCAAAGCTTGAGTTCTTTGGGTTTGATGAACAGGAGGGAGAGGAAGATTCCCTCCAATCCATTGGTGGTGCCGCCAACTATAAAATCAAATACTTTGGTTTTGATGATCTTAGTGAGAGCTCTGATGAGGATGATGGCACCGAGCCCCAAGGCAGACGCAAGAAGAAAGCTTCAACTAGAATGGATGAAATTGTGGAACTCCTATCGAGCTCTGAATCAATGAGTGACTTTCAAGGTAGTCAGCCACTGTCTCAGGATAGCATTATTACAGGTGGGTGATATTCACATCAAATATTGAATGGTTTGCGTAGAAATTTATGATCAACTTTAGGTTGCATCCACTTCTGTTGCTGCAAGACAGCTGCTTTGATGGAGTCGGGAAAGCCCATTTGCAGATAGGAATATAGGTTTACGGGACCATTCAGCCCCTCGAGTATGTTCCATCCATCAATTGGATCATAACTGATCTGCCTCTTACTGCTGGTGAAACGGAGTTCTCCGATATTTAGCACGAAGCTAACAGTTGCCAGACAGATTTGCTAAAGGCTTGCACTTCTCCTAATCCTACCATTATTTTCTGAGTGCTCACTTATCACATCCTTCAGAATTGTTATGAGCATTTTCCCTACTCCTGTCGAACAGGCCTGTAATTGCCTTTTTTCTCGTGTCCTCCTTATTAATACCTCCTACCATTGTAGTTTCATTCATTTAGATTTAAGATCCTGGGTTTGGATTGAACCACATCACTTCCAAACTTAATGTAAAATTCCCAACATATGGTCACTCTTCCCGAAAGGTTCCTTCAGCCAAGCTTAATTAGCACTTTCTCATTGCATGATACTAGATCTAAAATAGCCCATTTTCTAGTTAGTTCCTCAACATACTGTTTTACTGTTCTAGAAAACCACCATGTATACATTTCAGAAATTGGTCCTCCACAACATTAGTGCTAATTAGGTTTACCCATTCTATATAGATTGAAGTTCCCCACGATTAATGTATAGTAGTACGCTTGTTGCACGCACCTCTAATTTCATGATTTACACCATGCTCTACATAGCCACTACTGTTTGATCGATAAACAAAAATCAAGAGAGTGAGCATGTAGATATGGAACTCTGGGATTGAGACTGCGAGGTTCTTGGGCACATTGATATGGGGAGCAACAATATATTAGAGCTATTGGCAGGCTTAAAAGCAGGCACATCTCCAGGTCTGGATAAATTGTGTCCCAGGATGCTGTGGGAGGCGAGGGAGGAGATTGCGGGGGCTCTGAGCCAAATTTTTAATTCCCCTCTGGCCACAGCGGAAGTGCCAGAGGACTGAAGAACAGCTAATGTGGTCCCACTATTTAAGAAAGGTTATATAGAGAAATACAGCACAGGCCCTTCGGCCCACGATGTTGTGCCGAACTTTTGTCCGAGGTTAATCATAGAATTTTGGACACTAAGGGCAATTTTTCATGGCCAATCCACCCAACCTGCACATCTTTGGATTGGAAAGGTTGTAGAGTTAAACCCGGGAACTACAAACCAGTGAGTCTTGCGTCAGTGTTAGGAAAACCTGGAGAGAATTCTGAAGGAGAGAATCTATCTCCACTTGGAAAGGAAAGATTTGATCAGGGGTAGGCAGCATGGCTTTGTCGGAGGGAGATCATGCCTAACAAATTTGATTGAATTTTTTGAGGAGGTGGCCAGGTGTGTAGATGAGGGTAGTGTAGTTGATGTAGTTTATATGGATTTCAGCAAAGCCTTTGACATGGGTGTCACATGGGTGACTTATAAAGAAGGCAAATGCACAGGGTAATTTGATACGGTGGATTCAAAATTGGCTTGGCTGTAGGAGACCCGTTGATAATAGAAGTCTGCTTTAGTGACTGGAAGCCAGTGTCCAGTGGTGTATCACAGAGATCTGTGCTGGGTCCCCTATTATTCTTAATTTATATATTATTTATATGACTGTGAGATCAGTTTGCAGATGACAGAGGTTGTCTTTTTTTTTGTTCATGGGTATGGGTGTCGCTGGCTAGATTTATTGCCCATCCTGAGGGCATTTAAGAGTCAACCACAGCTGTAAGTCTGGAGTCACGTGTAGGACAGACCAGATAGTAAACCAGATGGGTTTTTATGACAATCGACAATGATTTCATGTCATCTTTAGACTTTTAATTCCAAGTGTTTTTTATTGAATTCAAATCTGCCATGGTGGGATTCGAACCCTGTTCCCCAGAGCATGACTGTGGGTCTCTGGATTACTAGTCCAGGGACAACACCACAATGCCACTGTATCCCCTTGGATTGCAGGGAGATATAGATGGGATGGTCAAATGGGCAGATAGGTGGCAGATGGAATTTAACCCTGAAAAGTGTGAGCTGATACACTTTGGAAGGAGTAATATGCCAAGGCAGTATTCAATGAACAACATGACATCGGGAAGTTCTGAAGAACAAAGGGATCTTGTTGTGTTTGTCCAGAGATCTCTGAAGGCAAAGGGAAGGTTAGTAGGGTGGTGAAAAAGGCATGTGGGACACTTGCCTTTATCAAACAAGGCATGGATTACAAAAGCAGGGAGGTCATGTTGGAGTTGGATAGAACTTTGGTGAGGCCACAGCTGGAGCACTGTGTGCAATACTGGTCACCACATGTGATTGAAAGATGTGATTGCACTGGAGGGGGTGCAGAGGCGATTCACCCGGATGTTGCCTGGGATGGAACATTTGAGTTATGAAGAGAGGTTGGATATGATTGGGTTGTTTTTATTGGAGCAAGACTGGGGGGCAATCTATTGAGGTGTACAAGATTTGAGTAGTATGGACAGTGTGGATAGGGAGCAGCTGTTCCTCTTAGTTGAAGGATCAGTTACGAGGGGACACAAGTTCAGGGTGAGGGGTGGGAGGTTTGGGGGGGGGTGGTTTTGAGGGAAAACCTTTTTACCTACAGGATGGTGACGGTCTGGAATGCATTGCCTGGGAGGGTGGGAGAGGCGGGTTGCCTCTTCCTTTAAAAAGTACCTGGATGAGCACTTGGAAGGTTTTTTTCATGTGTCGGTGCAGACTCGATGGGTTGAAGGGCCTCTTCTGTACTGAGATATTCTGTGATGCCAGTTTTTGCTGGCCCTTTCTGTTTCATAGCTTCTCCCAAGCTGATTCATAGCAACATAGGAACAAAGAGTAGGACATTCAGCCCCTCAAGCCTGTCCCACCATTCAATGAGATCATGGCTGATTTCTGGCCTAACTCCATACACTTGCCTTGGGCCCATATCCCTGAGAATTTTGTTAAGCAAAGATATTATTGTGGGCGGCACGGTAGCATAGTGGTTAGCACAATTGTTTCGCAGCTCCAGGGTCCCAGGCTTGATTCCCGGCTTGGGTCACTGTTTGTGCGGAGTCTGCACGTTCTCCCCGTGTCTGTGTGGGTTTTCTCCGGGTGCTCCGGTTTCCTCCCACAGTCCAAAGATGTGCAGGTTAGGTGGATTGGCCATGTTAAGTTGCCCTTAGTGTTCAAAATTGCCCTTAGTGGTTACTGGGTTATGGGGATAGGGTGGAGGTGTGGGCTTGCGTAGGGTGTTCTTTCAAAGAGCCGGTGCAGACACGATGGGCTGAATGGCCTCCTGCACTGGAAATTCTATGAAATTCTATGAAATTATCGATCTCCGATTTAAAATTAGTAACTTCCAGATTCCGCTGTTTGTGGGAGAGAGTTCCAAACTTCTACCACCCTTTGCATGAAGAAGTGCTTCCAGACATCTTTCCTGAGCGGTCTAATCCTCAAAGAACATAGAAAACTACAGCACAGAACTGGCCCTTCGGCCCACGATATTGTGCCGAACGTTTGTCCTAGATTAAGAACAAATTAATCTACACCCCCTCGTTCTATGTCCCCTAGGTTTAGAATATACAACCATTGGAAATGGTTTATCTTTATCTACCCTGTGCTTTCCTGTCCTTGCCACTTCCTGATCTTCTGATCTAAGATCCTCCCTCACTAATGTCTTTCATTAAGTGTTCCCCACCTCCTTTTCACTTTTGCCTATCCTTCCTAAATGGCAACATGTTTGAACATGCAATTCTGAGTGTTACGATCCCAGTTGATGTTATAACTGGACGGGAAGATCCCAGAATGGAACACTGGCTCAAAAGATCGTAACTTTTAATTTTTTTCTATAAAATGTGGAGGAAGAGTCACAGGACCGCAAATTAGTTTTTACAACACAAAAAAACATTTATTAAAGGTGGAAGTTTTGGATTATAATACAATATCTAGTTTAACAATTACACACAGGTTTTAGGATTAACATGGAGCACAGACTTCATCTTAATCAATAACGGCTTCATTATCAGACAGCCCCTTTTAAGCACACGAGATGACTGGATAAATACACTGTTCACTCTGAACCCCAAGTGAATGTTTATGGGTGTCTCCTTGGAATCCCCCAGATGATTGTCAAGTGAGTTTCCAAACTTCACATCCAAAAATACAGTTTCAACTCTTCTCTTGTAACTATGCTTTCCTTTAGCAGTTGGTATTCTAAAATCCAGACCAGGTTTTTTAAATGAGACATTTATATACAGCTTCTGCTCCACTTTTAGCAGTGAATCCAGTCCAGGATTCCACACCAACCCCTTTAGGATTTCTTTGTCTTGACTGCCGCGTAAACAGCTCCAAATTGCTTTAACTCTCGATTGTCAGACTGTATTAAAATGGCATCAGGCATTTGATTTGTCTTTGAAGGCTCCTATCCCACTTTAAACCTGGTTACTGCAATTGTCTGTGATGCAGAACACATCAACAATACCTTGGCCTCTGCTCACTTAACACCAGGTGTCTTAACCAGAGAATTGGCGCAAAGAAAGTTATCTGGATTGTAACTTGTACTGAAGGAAACCTGCCTTTTTGCAACTTCCGTGCTGTCCAGTTTTGCAGAGATGTTTATTCTCTGAGGTCTTGTCTCAAACTGCCCTGGCTTCCAGTAAAATCTAAAATTTTAACGTTTTTTAAAATCCCCTCAACCATCTACAGTTGCTAAGCAACCTCCACATGCTGTTGCCTTTCATTTATTATTCATGCTGCAGCCCTCTCTCAGCACAATAGAAACATAGCTGGAACTTGACTACCGTTCACATGTGCAAACACCTTTGTCCAGCATGAATCTAACTCTAGGTTTTATCCATCTGGTACAGAAGCATGAAATGAAACACACACCGTACCTTATTTCTAATGTTTACTAAATAATATATCCTTTCTAAATGTCAAATATGTTTGAACATGCAATTCTCCATGTTTGCTTTTAAATTGTCTGTCAAACAATTGTTAAATTTTCATTAACACTTTTTTTCGTTTGCAGTTGAAATATTAATTCTTTAAGCTATGACTTGGCATGTTGGCCCATTTAGATGTGTTGCAGATCCTGGCGCACAGCTGAAGTAGGCTTACAAAAACCCACATTTTTTTGTGTGTCTTAGATTTGGGTATTGACCTGGTTCAGATATCTGTCAGGCAGTGAATTTAGGGTAATGCTATCTGACGTTTAATTCATTCTTGGGATACTACAACTGGGATGCTGCCAGGGCTCATAGTCTGTGCTGTATCCAGTGCCTTCAGCTGTCTTTTGATATCATCTGACATTGCTGATCTTTTCCTTTGCCAATGCTGTTACTTGCTCTTCAAGTGTCCAACTCATCTGTCTACTTGTTTGGCATCTTGCCTTGTCCATGACGAGGTCAAGGCAAAGCCAGTTTTGTCCATGACGAGGACAGTGTAAAGCCAGTTTTGTCCATGACGAGGACAATGTAAAGCCAGTTTTGTCCATGACGAGGACAGTGTAAAGCCAGTTTTGTCCATGACGAGGACAGTGTAAAGCCAGTTTTGTCCATGACGAGGACAGTGTAAAGCCAGTTTTGTCCATGACGAGGACAATGTAAAGCCAGTTTTGTCCATGACGAGGACAGTGTAAAGTCAGTTTTGTCCATGACGAGGAGTGTAAAGCCAGTTTTGTCCATGACGAGGACAGTGTATAGCCAGTTTTGTCCATGACGAGGACAGTGTAAAGCCAGTTTTGTCCATGACGAGGACAGTGTATAGCCAGTTTTGTCCATGACGAGGACAGTGTAAAGCCAGTTTTGTCCATGACGAGGACAGTGTATAGCCAGTTTTGTCCATGACGAGGACAGTGGAAAGCCAGTTTTGTCCATGACGAGGACAGTGTAAAGCCAGTTTTTCTTGCTGAGTTTTGGTAATGATGTATGAATTCACCCACTGGTTCTGCTCAGTGTGGATACTGGTCACATGATATCTGTTGCAATTCTGCAGAAAACACCAGAAATAATGGGTCTCTGTTAGAGCAGAACATTGATGAAAATTTGGTTGCAAGTCATACAATGTTTATTTTTTTGTTTCCAGGTGCAGGTGGAAGGAATAATTACACCTTTGAGATTTTCCTTTTCTTTAAGCTGCGGTGTTTACTGGCTGCTGCTCTGTAACGGTGTCTGAGGGCATCCGGTTATTTGGATTGTGAGCTAGAATCCAGCTCCTGCTGGAGATCATGTGACAGTGGCACAGAACCTATTTAAGACCACATGTCATCCTTTGAACACGGGTTATGATATAAAATTGTTACATGAATGGGATGCATTCGAACAGCCCAGTATACACATGCACTTTTTCTCCACCTAACCCTTCTATTGAGTTCAGTTAGGGACCAGCAACACTTTGATTAAAGTGGACAAAGTTAGAACACCTAAATACCCACAAGGGGAATAAATCCATAATATTCCTTGATTTTAAACAAACCATGTACAATATCTATCTATATTCTTAATATTCAGAATTAATATGAAGTAAATATGAATTAACAGGCAAACTATGGTCAAACACGCTACACAGATGACGGCAGGTATGAATCAGACAGACCCAATTGATTTCTCAGCAACCCACCCAGACACCAGTGATGACTGTTCGGCCCAGGACGATAAGAAACTGTAGAGAGTTGTGAACACCACGAAAACCCCTCTCCTATCCAGTGACTCTTGTCTACACCTCCCGCTGCCTTGGGAAAGCAGGCAGCATAATCAAAGACCCCTCCCACCCAGCTTACTCGCTTTTCCAACCTCCTTCCATCGGGCAGGAGATACAAAATTCTGAGATCGCGCACTCACAGATTTTAAAAAAAGCTTCTTCCTCGATGTTACCAGGGTCCTGAATAACCCTATTGTGGACTGAACGGATACCCTTGTGAGTATTTAGGTGTTCTAACTTTGTCCACTTTAATCAAAGTGTTGCTGGTCCCTAACTGAACTCAATAGAAGGGTTAGGTGGAGAAAAAGTGCACGTGTATACTGGGCTGTTCAAATACATCCCATTCATGTAACAATTTTATATCATAACCCGTGTTCAAAGGATGACATGTGGTCTTAAATAGGTTCTGAACTGCATGTCTATGTCTGTACAAATTATGTGTTTATTTAAGCGCTATGTTTTTTCATGTATGGAACCGCAGAAGGCTGTGGAGGCCAAATCACTGAGTGTCTTTAAGACCGAGATAAATAGGTTCTTAATTATTAAGGGGATCAGGGGTTATGGAGAGAAGGTAGAAGAATGGGGATGAGAAACATGTCAGCCATGATATGAGCTGAATGGCCTAATTCTGCTCCTATGTCTTGTGGTCGAACTGTTGGCAGCCTGGAATTAGCAACTTTTCGCTGCTACCTCAGCTCTCCAACACTTTTCCTGAGCATGAACAACATCAAACGGCTCCAGAGTTTCTTTGTGAGCTGCAAACCACACAACATCCAATCTGCAACTTTCAGCTGCACTGAGCGGCTCCCACGGCTTTTCTGAGCCCTCGTTGCCTGGAGTCTGATAACAGCAGCACCGTTTCGATATCGAACTTTTACCCCTGCTGCAGAGCACTAAGATAAATTGAAGCCAGAGACCCTGCTAAAACACCCGTCTCCATGATGATGTTGCCTTTCAGGGTTCACTGAATGCTTTTAAGCTAATTTAAGCTCTAACTCTCAAAGCAAAACTTCTTTCTGTACTACATATCTTTACATGTAGTGTGGACAACTTGGGCAGGATTTTCCAGTCCTTCCCACCAGCGGGATCTTCCTGCCCTGCCAATAGCGACCCTCCGCTGCAACTTCCCTAGTGGTAGAGGGTGCAAACAATAGGAAACTCCATTGACAGTGGTGTGACCAGAAGGTCCTGCCGCCAGCCAATGGCAAGCTGCTTCTGCTGCTGCCACAAAACATGCTGTGGGGGGGATGCAATAAATCCTGACCCATGTCTCCGGTTCTCCAGCCAAGTAAGCCTACATGTTCAGTCATGGCTCCATCTCTTTTATTCTGACTCTGAAACAAACTTTCTAAACTGTCATTCCTTTTGGAGTTCTGGCAATCTAAAGCCCAGCATTTTAGTTGCCTTACCTTCGCAACAACGATCTTCCCAAAGTAAACATTACCTCCTAAAATATTAACTTGAATCATGACTGTAATATTCATCACAATATTTAAAATGTTTCCTATCAAATAAGACCATTCTCCCTCATTAAATGTGTAGTAGAACGTAGGCAATTGCGCCTGATTGGAGTGAATGGGGGAAGATCCCAATTGTGCTTCTGTCCACAACAAGGTTCACTTACTACAAGAAGTCCTGCTGTATATTCAGCTTGGTTGATTCAAGATCTTCCAGATTTACGTTGAGGGTAGATGGGGGAAAGTTTGGCTTTTCAGCTTTGAATAAAGGAATGAATGCATCATTCCAGAGGGCACGATTTAATGGAAAAAAAAGTCCCATGTGTGGCAGGAACAGCCCTGCTATCGAACGGGTCTCGGTCATCGGTGGGGAACGACCCTCTGAGGCCTCACTCAGTCGAATTCCCTGCACTGAGAAGCTCCACTCACCAGGGCAGGAAGCGATCTGGATGGCATTTAAAAATGTCGGCCCAATCTCTCAACCCTCTATGCAAACCCCGGACCCCGGCAACACCCCAAACCATCTGGGGGGTTCTCGAGACCCCCAAACTCACCTCACAGGGGCAGGGCACCCCCGGGTCCGATCCTGAACGTGGTCAATATGCCAACTGGGTACCATGGCACTGTCAGGCTGGCACCCAAATGGCACTCAGGATGCCTGGATGGCAGCAGCAGTGCCAGGTTACCGCCCTGCCCAGATTACAACCACCCAAGAGCTTCCAATCGCCTGCCCCCCCCCCCCCCCAAAAGAGCGGTTCCCTTTGTGGAGACCAGTGCTGAGCCGTGCTCGGTTGGGTTCTCCTCAGCGAGGCTGATAGATCCTGAGGCCTGGTTAGACCATTGGGAATCCCAGAAGAGGCCTCTGGTGGGATCTACCGGCCGCGTCCCGTCGCGATTCCAGTGGTACGAGGCTTGATAAATCGTGCCCAGAATCACAGAAGGCTGATAAACCTGAATTATTTAAAACTATAAAATGAGGAGTAAAAAGAACATACTGGTTGAAAGTAGTAACAGGCAAGTAATTTAGGATTGATATTAGAAAGTTGTTCAGAGTGGTGAACATATGAGGTGGACACCCAGATGGTTATTTGTAATGATTGAACAAGACTGGGAAAGATTTGCCTCCTTCATCCATAAGCATCTGGTGAACAAGACCAACTTGGTGGTCTTATTGTATGTTTGCAGTAACCATCAAATCTTCGTTGAGAAAGGCTGCTTTAACTCCAGCTGGCTCTGTACTGGGGGATAGTACATGGGTGTCGCAGGCTGTGCCAGCATTTATTGCCCATCTGTAATTGCCCTTGAGGAAGGGGGCAGTTAAGAGTCAACCACATTGTGGTGGGTCTGGAATCACATGTAGGCCAGACCGGGTAAGGACGGCAGATTTCCTTCCCTAAAGGACATCAGTGAACCAGATGGATTTTTGCAACAATCAACAATGGTCATCATTAGACTTTTAATTCCAGATTTTATTGAATTCAAACTCCACTGTCTGCAGGATTTGAACCTGGGTCCCCAGAACATTATTCTGTGTCTCTGGTTAACGAGTTCAGTGAAAATACGACTCTGCCACTGCCTCCCCAGAGTGATTGATTAATCCTGGCTTTGTTGTTGGACTGCGTGGCAATAAGGTTCACTAATTAATGAGCAGGTCTGTGAAGTTCAGAGCACCTTGACCTGGCACACTTAGCCTAATGTTTTGTGCTTTTAGATGTGGTGATGTGAAGTGGAACATTATTTGCAGCCTTGCATAAGCCTGCATCCAGATCAGCTACAGTTACTGTAGTCAGTTGGATTAAAAAGCTACAGTTAAAATTCTGGCACATCCATGTCTTATGCCAGATGAGCAAGGTTTGGATGTTTTTTTGGACTCTGACCACATCCCTGGAATTCTGCATTATCTCCTGATCAAGTGAATCATATTCTACAATCAAAGATGAATAGCAGTGATTCTGTCAGACCTGGTCTGGGAAGGGCCATTGATGTTGGGCAGCATGTTAGCATTGTGGATTGCACAATTGCTTCACAGCTCTAGGGCCCCAGGTTCGAATCCCGGCTTGGGTCACTGTCTGTGCGGAGTCTGCACATTCTCCCCGTGTGTGCGTGGGTTTCCTCCGGGTGCTCCGGTTTCCTCCCACAGTCCGAAGATGTGCAGGTTAGGTGGATTGGCCATGCTAAATTGCCCTTAGTGTCCAAAATTGCCCTTAGTGTTGGGTGGGGTTGCTGGGTTATGGGGATAGGGTGGTGTGGACCTTGGGTAGGGTGCTCTTTCCAAGAGCTGGTGCAAACTCAATGGGCCGAATGGCCTCCTTCTGCACTGTTAATTCTATGAATAGTGCAGTTAGCCCATTGGCCATCATTGGGTAATTATCAAGTAGAAGCTGTCCAAGATGCGTGTGTGTGTGCGCGCACACCAGACTCCTGGCCTTCCTGGTTCCACAACTTATTACTGAAGCAGAATTTGGTTTGCGTTCCCTCTTGAATACTTTAAATGGTTCTGATTATGAAGAAGTTATTACTGCGAGTGAGTAATGTCAGAGTACACCTGTGGTTTTAGTGCTGTTGTCCACCTTGTTGGATTGTGGATGAGTAATATTAAGCAGCTTTTTTATCCCATTGTGAGTGAGAAGGAATTTGTGTATTTCATGTTGACTGGTGATTTGCACTCATTTTCAGATTCGCTGGAATTCACTGATGAGTCAAACTCCATCTTTTCCGACATTGGTAGGAAACCAATGAACAGGCAGGAAAAAGCCAAGGAAAATACCAGGAAAATTTTCCATGGACCTAAACGGGTAAGAATTTCAAGCTGTTAGCAAACTGGAAAGGTCATCTGTGCTTCTCCATGCTTAGTACCAAGTGTTTTATTGATATCAGGAGTGTTCAAGCTTCTTTCTTGCTTGGGTGCCCAGCTGTGTGCCACAGAACCTCAAATCATGCATATGTTTTCACTGTGTTCCAATTCCGCTGCATATCTCTCACGTTCAAAGTAATCTAATGCTGCCAAAGGTCATAGCAACCACATTGCAGGGCTCGTTTGAACTGACTGTTCCACGGCACAAGGTGAAATGAAAATCGCTTATTGTCGCGAGTAGGCTTCGAATGAAGTTACTGTGAAAAGCCCCTAGTCGCCACATTCCGGCGCCTGTTCGGGGAGGCTGTTACAGGAATCGAACCGTGCTGCTGGCTTGCTTTGGTCTGCTTTCAAAGCCAGCGGTTTAGCCCAGTGAGCTAAACAAGTCAGTAAGATTCAACAATCAAAATGCATTTGGCCTGTGGGAATCCTACTTCTAGTTTCCTAATATGCAGATTTGCTCTGTGCTTCCTCATGCTGGGTTACAATAATATAGGTAGTGACCCTGACCCATCTCCTCATGGTCAACTGCTCCTGACTATGAAATACATGATATTTTGTTGCAGTTCCTTGTGGTATTTTAAAAGTCTTAATCATTCCTTGTTTATCCTGGATTGGGGGTGTTTCTCCCATAGCCCTGGTGCTACTAAGAAATGGGATCTGTTCTGGAGCAAGGGGGAGAAAGAGAGAGCGTAACAAGTGACTAGTTTCCTTGAGTGCTCTAGTAATGACCTTTCTGAAATTGGCAACTGAAGGAAATGACAGAGAACCCAGCTGCTGCTCTGGGGTGTGTTGGTCATGCGAATGGTTTAGACTTCAGGCTGCAGCAGCTTATTTCTACAGTGCCTGAATGAAGGTCTCTGTGGTCCTGTAAGACACCTTTGTGTTGGTTTGCAAACAAAGCTGCCTGGTGTCAGAGTGGAAGAGCCTTCATTGTATTCTCCACTGAAGTTGGTTGTTTGGATGCAGTAAAACTGGTCATTATGAAATCTTTTCTGCTGAAGAAAGAATATTCAAGGTAATGTTTCTGCATGTTTTTATCTTCAATTTAGAATAATTAAATGTATCTGTATTTTTGGTGGTCCGAACACTGGAAAGGTATGGTGGTGGTGTCTATGGAATTGGACTTGTTGCCAGGTAGATTTATTCCATCCGGAGCAAGTTATAAAATCGAATTTAGTATCTTGTAATTTGGGGGCCATGAAAGCTTCTAATTGTTTTCAATAAGATGGTTCAGTGATGTCTTTCAGGGAGGGACCTGTCACCTTTCCCAATCTGGTTTACACGTCCCTAGTCTCTCAGCACCCTGGGATAGACAGTAAATGCTGCATTAGGACTGCCAACAGCATCCCAAGGTACAAATATTTTTTAAAAATCTTTAATTGGGTTCAGGGTCAAGTTACAGGTTGTGTTGAGCGGGTAAAGACACTCTGGTCCTGACCTCATTCCACCCTTGGTTCAAATATGGACAAAAGAGTGGAACTCCAGAGAGAGGTGTGGTGGGAGTGACTGCCCTTTGATATCTAGGCAGCATTTGACAGAGTGTGGTATCGAGAAGCCCAAGCAAATCTGGAGTCAATGGGAATCAGGGAAAACTTTCTGGAGGTTAGAGTCATGTCCAGTACAAAGGCAGATGGATCTCATTTTTGGAGGTAAGTCATCTCGGCTGCAGGATATCATTGCAGTAGTTCTGGGGAGTGTCCTAACCCAACCATCTTCAGCAGCTTGATCAGTGATATTCCTTCCATTTTAAGGTCAGAACTGGAGATGTTCACTGATGTTCAGTGCCATTTGTGGCTCTTCAGACACTGAAGCAGTCCATGTCCAAATGCAGCAAGATCTGGAGAATACCCAGGCTTGGGTTAACAACTGGCAAGTAACATTTGTGCCATACAAGTGCCAGGCAATGACCATCTCCAACAAGAAACAATCTAACCATTGTCCCATGACATTCAATGGCATTGTCATCACTGAATCCCCACTATCCACGTCCTGGGGTCACCATCGATCAGAAACTGAACTGGACTAAAATACAAAAGCATATTACTGCAGATGCTGGAATCTGAAACGAAAGAGAAAATGCTGGAAAATCTCAGCAAGTCTGGCAGCGTCTGTAGAGAGAGAAAAGAGCTAATGTTTTGAGTCCGATGCACTTTGTCAAAGCGGACTCGAACTCGAAACTCATTGGACTCGAAACGTTAGCTCTTTTCTCTCCGACAGATGCTGCCAGACTTGCTGAGATTTTCCAGCATTTTCTCTTTCGTTTCAGATTCCAGCATCTGCAGTAATTTGCTTTTATCCCGTGATTAACTCACTGCCACCTCTCCCACTGAACTGAACTAGCCATAAAAACACTGTGGCTGCAAGAGCAGACAGGAAACAAAGGGGAGGAATAAACGGGTCTTTTTTGAAATGGCGATGGGCGGTGGCGTAGTGGTATTGTCACGGGACTAGTAATCCAGAGACCCGCAGTAATGCTCTGGGGTCCAGGGTTCGAATCCTGCCATGACAGAGGGTGAAATTTGAATTTTAAGGGGGGGGGGGAACGGGGACGGACAGTAGCACAGTGGTTAGCACTGTTGCGTCACCAGTCCAGGATCACGGGTTCGATTCGCAGCTTGGGCCACTGTCTGTGCGGAGTTTGCACTTTCTCCCTGTGGTAGTATGACTAGGGGTATTATGGTACCTGGGAGTGTGAGCCTGTGTGCCTCTTATCCCTATTGGCTAAGAGGAAGGTAGCTCCGCCTACAAGGCGGGGTATAAGAACCCGTGTTCCCCGGCAGCCAGCCATTTTCCTGTACGTCTACTGCCGGGCTCACTTCTTGCTAATTAAAGCCTTTCATTCGGACTTCACCTACGTTTTGTGTCCATTGATTGTGCATCAATTTAATTAGCAAGATTTTAAAGGATGGAGCTTCGCATCAAGCTGGAGTGTCTGCAACTCAGCCCGCACGCAGCAAATGCAACAGCCACATTTAAGCATTGGCTGGCTTGCTTCAATACTTACCTGAGCACAGCTGAAAACGTCCCGACGAGGGAACAGAAATTGCACATCCTCCACTCATGCGTCGGCACCGCCGTATACACGCTCATAGAGGACACGACAGACTACAACGCGGCTATGGACTTACTCAAAGGACATTTCATACGGCCGGTGAACCAAGTCTACGCTCGGCACTTACTAGCCACAAGGCAGCAGATACCTGGTGAGTCCCTGGGCAAATTTTACCGTGCCCTCCTCTTGCTGGGGAGGAACTGTGGCTGCCCACAGGTGTCTGCTGCTGAGCATACCGAACTTCTGATCCGAGACGCCTCTGAATATCTG
Source organism: Scyliorhinus canicula (assembly GCF_902713615.1). Lineage (NCBI taxonomy): Eukaryota > Metazoa > Chordata > Chondrichthyes > Carcharhiniformes > Scyliorhinidae > Scyliorhinus > Scyliorhinus canicula. The sequence continues at coordinate 9,465,992 of NC_052167.1, read as the reverse complement.
CCACGACTCACCTCAGTCACATTGGACCAGTCGCGGCCTCGTACCCTCTCCGCAGCGACCACGAAGATTTTTCTCAACGGCCACGAGACAAGCTGCCTGCTGGATTCCGGGAGCACAGAGTTTCGTCCACCCCGCCACGGTAAGACGCTGCGCTCTTCCTGTTAACCCGGTTAAGCAAAAAATCGCTCTGGCCTCTGGTTCTCACTCGGTACAGATCACGGGGTGCTGCATAGCGGACCTCACAGTCCCGGGGAGGAAGTTTAAAAATTACAAGCTATTTGTCCTCCCTCACCTCTGCGCGGCAGCACTCCTGGGGTTACACTTCCAGTGTAACCTCCAGAGCTTAACATTCAAATCCGGCGGCCCTATGCCCCACCCCCCCCCCCACTGTCTGCAGCCTCGCGTCCCTCAAGATCGATCCCCCGTCCTTGTTTGCAAACCTCACCCCGGATTGCAAACCTGTCGCCACCAGGAGCAGACGGTACAGTGCCCAGGACCGGACCTTCATCAGGTCCGAGGTCCAGCGGCATCTGAAGGAAGGGGTCATCAAGGCTAGCAACAGCCCCTGGCGAGCACAAGTGCTGGTGGTAAAGACCTGGGAGAAGACTAGGATGGCCATAGACTACAGTCAGACCATCAACAGGCTTACGCAGCTGGGCGCGCGCCCTCTCCCACATATAGAACATAGAACAGTACAGCACAGAACAGGCCCTTTGGCCCTCAATGTTGTGCCGAGCCATGATCACTCTACTCAAACCCACGTATCCACCCTATACCCGTAACCCCCCTTAACCTTACTTTTATTAGGACACTACGGGCAATTTAGCATGGCCAATCCACCTAACCTGCACATCTTTGGACTGTGGGAGGAAACCGGAGCACCCGGAGGAAACCCACGCACACAGGGGGAGGACGTGCAGACTCCACACAGACAGTGACCCAGCCGGGAATCGAACCTGGGACCCTGGAGCTGTGAAGCATTTATGCTAACCACCATGCTACCCTGCTGCCCCTCCGACCTGGTCAACAGGATCGCGCAGTACAAGGTCTTCTCCACGGTGGACCTCATGTCCACCTACCATCAGCTCCCCATCCATGCTTCGGTGTCACAAACGGGGTCTCGGTCTTCCAACGACCGAATGGTCGACCAATACGGTTTATGGGCCACCTTCCCGTATCCCGATAACGTCACCATCTGCGGCCAAAACTAGCAGGACCACGACACCAACCTCCGAAAATTCCTCCGAACCGCAAAACTCCTGACCCTGACCTACAACAAGGACAAATGTGTGTTTAGCACCGACCGTCTAGCCATCCTCGGCTATGTAGTACGTAACGGAGTAATAGGCCCCGACACGGAACTCATGCGCCCCCTTCCCCACTCCCCCAAAGCCCTCAAGTGCTGTTTGGGCTTCTTTTCATATTACACCCATTGGGTCCCCAATTACGCAGACAAAGCCCGTCCCCTCATCCAATCAGCCACGTTCCCCCTGTCGATGGAGGCCCGCCAGGTCTTTAGCCGCATCAAAGCAGATATTGCGAAGGCCACGATGCGAGCTATCGATGAGTCCCTCCCCTTCCAGGTCGAGAGCGACGCGTCCGATGTAGCTCTGGCGGCCACCCTCAACCAAGCGGGCAGACCCCGTGGCCTTCTTCTCCCGTACCTTCCACGCTTCCGAAATCCGCCACTCTTCGGTCGAAAAGGAAGCACAGGCCATAGTAGAAGCTTTGCGACATTGGAGGCACTATCTGGCCGGCAGGAGGTTCATCCTCCTCACAGACCAACGGTCAGTGGCCTTCATGTTCGACAACGCACAGAGGGGCACGATAAGGAAGGACAAAATCTTGCGGTGGAGGATCGAACTGTCCACCTACAACTACGACATCTTGTATCGTCCTGGGAAGATAAACGAGCCTCCCGGTGCCCTGTGCCAATGCACAAGTGGACCGCCTTCGAACCCTCCACGTGGACCTCTGCCACCCGGGGGTCACCCGCTTCTTCCACTTTCTAAAGACCTGCAACCTGCTCTACTCCATCGAGGAGGTCAGGACAGTAACTAGGGAATGCCACATCTGCGCAGAGTGCAAACCGCACTTCTACCGCCCCGAACAAGCTCATCAGATAAAGGCTTCCCGCCCCTTTGAACATTTCAGCATGGACTTCAAAGGTCCCCTCCCCTCTACCAACCGCAACACGTACTTCCTCAACGTGATTGATGAGTACTCCCGCTTCCCATTCGCCATCCCCTACCCTGACATGATCACAACCACCATCATTAAAGCCCTACACACCATTTTCTCCCTGTTCGGGTTACCCGCTTACATTCATAGCGATAGGGGGTCCTCCTTTATGAGTGATGAGCTGCGTCAATTCCTGCTCAGCAAGGGCATCGCCTCTAGCAGGACGACCAGGTAACCTTGCTGGCTACCCCGGGCCCATCCTGCTCCGGAAACACGTGCACAAGTCGGACGCGTTGGTCAAGAGGGTCCAGCTGCTCCACGCGAACCCGCAGTATGCGTATGTGGAGTATCCCGACGGCCGACAGGACACGGTCTCCCTACGGGACCTGGCATCCGCCGGATCCCGGCCAGCCCCCGGTTAGCACCGCTGCTTCACAGCGCCAGAGACCCGGGTTCGATTTCCTGCTTGGGTCACTCTCTGTTCTCCCCGTGTCTGCGTGGGTTTCCTCCGGGTCTTCAGGTTTCCTTCCACAAGTCCCGAAAGATGTGCTTGTTAGGTGAATTGGGCATTCTGAATTCTCCCTCGGGCACCGGAGATTTTCACCGTAACCTCAGTTCAGTGTTAATGTAAGCCTACGTGTGACACGAATAAAGATTATTGTTATTACGTTGGCGAGAAGATTAGAGTCCAGAAGTAGGGATGTCTTGCTGTAATTATACAGGGCTTGGTGATGCCACACCCGAAATATTGTGTGCAGTATCTGAGGAAGGATGTTTTTACTTTAGAGTGCAGTGAAGCTTTACCAGACTTATTCCTGAGATGGCAGGACTGACTGAGGAGAGATTGAGTCAGTTAGGATTGTTCTCACTGAAGTTCAGAAGAAAAGTGAGGGGAGATCTCATAGAAACTTATAAAATTGTAACAGGAGTAGGCAGGAAGAATGTTCTTAGTAGTCGGGTTGTCCAGAACTAGGGGCCACTGTCTGAGGATACGGGGTAGACCATTTAGGACTGAGATGAGGAGAAATTTCTTCACCCGGAGAGTGACTGGCACATGAAGTTTGCTACCACAAAGTAGTTGAGGTCAAAGCACTATTTTCAAGAAGAACATAGAACATAGAGAAATACAGCACCGAACAGGCCCTTCGGCACACAATGTTGTGCCGAGCTTTTGTCCTAGATTAAGAACAAATTAATCTACACCCCATCATTCTACCGTAATCCATGTACCTATCCAGTAGCCGCTTGAAGGTCCCTAATGTTTCTGGCTCAACTACTTCCACAGGCAGTGCGTTCCATGCCCCCACTACTCTCTGAGTAAAGAACCTACCTCTGACATCTCCCCTATATCTTCCACCATTCACCTTAAATTTATGTCCCCTTGTAATGGCTTGTTCCACCCGGGGGAAAAAGTCTCTGACTGTCTACTCTTATCTGTTTCTATTCCCCGATCATCATCTAAACCTCTAAAGTCGCCCCTCATCCTTGTCCGTTCCAACGGGAAAAGGCCAAGCACCCTCAACCTTTCCTTGTAAGACCTACTCTCCATTCCAGGCAACATCCTGGTAAATCTCCTTTGCACCTTTTCCAAAGCTTCCACATCCTTCCGAAAATGAGGTGACCAGAACTGCACACAGTACTCCAAATGTGGCCGTACTAAGCTTTTGTGCAGCTGCATCATCACCTCACGGCTTTTCAGTTCAATCCCTCTGCTAATGAATGCTAGCACATCATAGGCCTTCTTCACAGCTCTATCCATTTGAGTGGCAACTTTCAAAGATCTGTGAACATAGATCCCAAGATCTCTCTGCTCCTCCACATTGCCATGAACCCTACTGTTAACCCTGTATTCGCATTCATATTTGTCCTTCCAAAATGCACAACCTCAAACTTTTCAGGGTTAAACTCCATCTGCCACTTCTCAGACCAGCTCTGCATCCTATCTGTGTCTCTTTGCAGCCGACAACAGCCCTCCTCACTATCCAAAACTCCACCAATCTTTGTATCGTCTGCAAATTTACTAACCCACCCTTCAACTCCCTCATCCAAGTCATTAATGAAAATCACAAACAGCAGAGGACCCAGAACTGACCCCTGCGGTACGCCACTGGTAACTGGGCTCCAGGCTGAATATTTGCCATCCACCACCACTCTCTGACTTCTATCGGTTAGCCAGTTTGTTATCCAACTGGCCAAATTTCCCACTATCCCATGCCTCCTTACTTTCTGCATAAGCCTACCATGGGAAACCTTATCAAATGCCTTACTAAAATCCATATACACTACATCCACTGCTTTACCTTCATCCACATGCTTGGTCACCTCCTCAAAGAAGTCAATAAGACTTGTAAGGCAAGATCTACCCCTCACAAATCCGTGCTGACTATCCCTAATCAAGCAGTGTCTTTCCAGATGCTCAGAAATCCTATCCCCAGTACCCTTTCCATTACTTTGCCTACCACCGAAGTAAGACTAACTGGCCTGTAATTCCCAGGGTTATCCCTATTCCCTTTTTTGAACAGGGGCACGACATTCGCCACTCTCCAATCCTCTGGTACCACCCCTGTTGACAGCGAGGACGAAAAGATCATTGCCAACGGCTCTGCAATTTCATTTCCTGCTTCCCAATGAAGTTACTGTGAAAAGCCCCTAGTCCCGGCAAGTTTTTCAAAAATGTCCAACACATCTTCCTTCCTAACAAGTATCTCCTCGAGCTTACCAGTCTGTTTCACACTGTCCTCTCCAACAATATGGCCCCTCTCATTAGTAAATGCTGAAGAAAAGTACTCGTTCAAGACCTCTACTATCTCTTCAGACTCCATACACTATCTCCTGCTACTGTCCTTGATCAGACCCACCCTCGCTCTAGTCACTTTCATATTTCTCACGTGTGTAAAAGGCCTTGGGCGTTCTCCTTGATTCTACCCGTCAAAGATTTTTCATGCCCTCTCTTAGCTCTCCTAATCCCTTTCTTCAGTTCCCTCGTGGCTATCTTGTACCCCTCCAGCGCCCTGTCTGAACCTTGTTTCCTCAGCCTTACATACATATCAAGGACACGTAGTATCTGTTCCTTGAACAAATTCCACATTTCAATTGTGTCCTTCCCTGGCAGCCTATGTTCCTAACTAATGCATTTCAGTTCTTGTCTGACAGCATTGTATTTACCCTTCCCCCAATTGTAAACCTTGCACTGTTGCACGCACCTATCCCTCTCCATTACTAAAGTGAAAGTCACAGAATTGTGGTCACTATCTCCAAAATGCTGCCCCACTAACTATCTATCACTTACCCTGGTTCATTACCAAGTACCAAATCCAATATGGCCTCCCCTCTGGTCAGACAATCTACGTATGGTGTTAGAAAAGCTTCCTGGGCAGCACGGTGGCGCAGTGGGTTAGCCCTGCAGCCTCACGGCGCCGAGGTCCCAGGTTCGATCCTGGGTCACTGTCTGTGTGGAGTTTGCACATTCTCCCCGTGCTTGCGTGGGTTTCGCCTCCACAACCCAAAGATGTGCAGGATAGGTGAATTGGCCATGCTAAATTGCCCCTTAATTGGAAAAAATTAATTGGGTACTCTAAATTTATTTAAAAAAAGAAAAGCTTCCTGGACACACTGCACAAACACCACCCCATCCAAACTATTTGATCTAAAGAGTTTCCACTCAATATTTGGGAAGTTGAAGTCACCCATGACTACTACCCTGCAACTTCTGCACCTTTCCAAAATCTGTTTCCCAATCTGTTCCTCCACATCTCTGCTGCTATTGGGGGGCCTATAGAAAACTCCCAACAAGGTGACTGCTCCTTTCCTATTTCTGACTTCAACCCATACTACCTCAGTAGGCAGATCCTCCTCGAAGTTAGATATGGCTCTTCAGACGAAGGTGATCAAAGGATCTGAAGGGAAGTCAGGATCAGACTATTGAGATTGGTGATTAGCCATGATCATAATGAATGGCAGAGCAGGCTCAAAGGTCTAAATGGCCTCCTGGAAGGTCAAAGCAGCAGATGCATCGGGGTCACCACCGCCTTTGAGTTCCACTCTAAGCCACAAAACCATCCTGACTTGCACATGCATCACTGATCTTTCATTGTTGCTGGAATCCTGGAATGACATCCCTAACAGCACTCTGGGTGTACTTACACCACATAGACTAAACTGGCTCACCACCACGTCTTGAGGACAATTTGGGATGAATAAAAGTGCTGGCCTAGCCAACGATACCCACATCCCATGAGGGAATAAATAAAAAAACTAAAAGCAAATTACTGCAGCTGCTGGAATCTGAAACAAAAACAGAAAATGCTGGACTATCTCAGCAGGTTGGACAGCGTCTGTGGAGAGAGAATGGAGTGAACGTTTCGAGTCTGGATGACTCAAAATAAAAGGAGGTGCTGGTTTTCAGAGGGATTTCATAATGAGATATTTGTGATGAAACAGCCCATGTTGTATTATATTGTCTGTAGCTGGGCATTATCTGGGGTTTCATTTGGAAACAATTATTGAAACTGCTGTGGTTGAGTTGTGAGGTGTGTACTTGTAACGTTTCACTTAATAAATGGAACTGTGGATTGGATCAAGTCCTCACCTTTGCCATCCGGATGTACGGAAATTAATATCTCGGCCTCCATAATGAAATTGGATCAATATCCCGAACAGGATCAGTTGCACTGATTGGCAGATGAGACTGTCCCGTTTTTCTAACTGAACATATCTTTGAATCCACTTCCTGAGGACATGCTAAATTGCACTGGAAAGAAAATGATGTTTGGACCTAATGAGTACTCGTGACTGAGTAGAGTACTCGCATGCTACAGCAAGTCATGTTATTGCATCATACTATCGAGGCATTCTATGGATATAAATGTTCCTCTTTATCACTGAAATAGGGTTCACTCCTGTCTTGACGTTTTGCTAGTTGACCCTTTATGGTTCTGGAATTAATATTGATGTGTCACTGTTGATTGTTGATCCTGAACCTTGCATACGTGAGAATTGTGAAACTTTCCGGTGCCAAGTATTAATGTTGCTTTGAATGTAGTATCAAAACATCTCATGTTTATTTCAACCTTTGCTATATTTTCATACATGGTTGACAAGGGACTTGAGGGAATGGAGTTACTTGTGGGAAGATTTATGTCCCTTTTTCCTGACTATAACACAAAATGAAACAATTTGAGAGGAGTTATGGACATATGATCCCATCCACCCTCTCAGTTCTGTGCTCACCAGGATATGTGGTATTTTGAAACCGAGAAACTCATATAAATGGGGAGCATGACAAATTTCAAATATTTGTTAGAACGTTTCCAGCACAACAGGCCATTTGGCCCATGTAAGTGCTGGCTGTTCTCTTGATCAATCTGAGCTAAATCCACCGCCCTGCCCTCTCACCATGACGCTCCATCTTGCTCTGCTTTCAATTATGATGCATTTGTTTCACGATCCAAAGCTGGCACACAAACTTGGCAAAAAGCCAACTAAATTCTACTGCTGAATTTACTGCAAAAGTTCACTTCCAACGAACCCAACAGCCGAACCTGCTTTCACTTACTCAATCCCCGTTAAAATAATAATTCTGAACTTTGGAAGGCAGTGGAATATGCTGTTTAACTCCAGGGGGTGACTGCAGTCCCTGGTTCTCAGTGAAAAGGAGACGCTAACTGACACACTTCTGCTGCCACCCCTTCTCTTTTGTGGTCAGTAGATAGACATTAGTGCAACTTGTTTTAATCTTAAAAAGTAAAGAATGAATTATTTTCTGTAATTGGAAGAGAAACTTTCATTTTTCTTATCACTTCGGAATGCCCTAAAAAACTTCACAGCCAATGAAGTATTTTTGGAAGTGTAGTCACTGTTTTATTGTAGCTGTGATGCAGAAAAGTTGCAAAGTCTCTCCAGGCTTGCTCACCGATAATAGTAATATTTTGGTGTCCGTCTGGTTGTGCGCTGTCTCCAGTATCCTATTTTTAAAAAAATACATTGAAATAATTTGTGTAAATTTCTGTTTTTTCACGTGTGCATGAGGAGATAATGGTTCTCATTTGTGACCCTGATTGGGCCCCAATTATGTCTTTGTATGAAAAGACCCACGGGAATACTGTTTGCCGAAATAAACGTTGTCCAAAATATTCTTGTTGCTGGTTTGTGATGCGGTTGGACTGAGCTACATCACTTCATCCCACCAGCAGGCCCTGACAGTGTGACAAATGGACATGTCAGTGCTGGAGCTTTGTGTTTTGTGACAGAGGAAAGCCAGCTGCATTTCCCTGTCAATTACCACTAGTCCCTCGGGCAGATATCTGACCTTGTCACAACTGATGGTGTTGGGCTGAAATTCTGAAAGCAAATAATGCAAACCGTTTGCATGTACCTTGCCATCAGCAAGGTGGCAGCATGGAGGTCCAGCTTCTGAAAGATTGAGTGCTTTATTCTGCAGAAACTGTCTGAATGAGCAAGCAGCAATGCTCACAAATTCTTCGGGTCATAAACATTTCACAATACGTAGACCCAGTAAAATACTTGATAAGTTGCATTGAGACACTGTATTGGGTCAGCTCAGGAAAGCTAGCCACATCAAACCTTGCTTTAGTTCAGTTAATGCTGAGTGCTTCGCAAAATGAATTATTTTGGAATGCACTGTCTATTGTCTGTTAATGTGGCAAGAAAATTCAGTGTGATGAATGGTCAATATATCTATTTTAATGGTCTTGGCCCATAAAATCATAACCTAGAGAACAAAAGGAGGCTATTCAACATGTTGTTCTTATTTCCAGAGGATCAGCTTTATTAGCCAGATACACCAAATTAAAGAAATTGGCAAAAGAACCAGAGGTGACATGAAATATATTGAACACTAAATAGCTATGATCGAGAATGCACTGGCTGAAAGTGTGTTGGAAGCACATTCAATAGTAACTTTTAAAAAGGGAATAGATAAATGCTTGCAAAAAGATTACAGGACCATAGACAGAGTCGGGAAAGGTACAATGGGCACTTGCTGTGCTGTATTCTACAAATCCTATTTACTTTTCGGGCTTGTATTCTGATTACATTTGTGCTTCCCTGAAGATCGGAAAGAAGTGGCCTTAGTGATTGGTGACGGTTCCAAGCTCTGACAGCTCAGTAAATATGGATTGGAATCCTTAATTGTGGTGAATGCATATCATTAAGGAGTAGGCCATGCTGCCTTAAACCAATTTAGTTCCTTAGAAGGACATCTTGAGTTTTGTTGCTTGTAAGTAATCCAGTCAAATTACTATGTGCAGATTAGTGAAGGCGAACAAGGAAGGGTGACAGTTTGTCCTAAACCTGTCCAAATAAAGTGAACTCCCAGACCTGATTTTGGATCTTAAATATAACAGATTCAATCTTTTAAGGAGATAGGACAAGGCTGTTGAAACAGCTTGCAGGAACTCACTTCCTAATAGGCAAAGTGCAAAAGCAAAGCTGTTGTATCAATCTTTAATAAATCACTGGTTAGCCCCCAGGTAGGTTATTGGGTCCATATCGAGCACCGTACATTCTGAAGGATATCGGCACTTGAGGTGTGGAGGAAATTTAGTAAAATAGTACCTGGTTTAAGAAGCTTCAGTTACTGTGGAGAGTCTGCAGAAACTGATTGTTGTAGCGGAGAAGGTTAAGGGGGAACTTGTAGAGGTGTTCAAAATGATATACAGTTTTGATGGAGCAAATGGAGAGAGCTGGAGGGAGGATCAGTAACCAGAAGGCACATGTTTAAGGTAAGTGGCCAAAAAATACCAGGGGCTAATGAGAATTTCCTTCACACGGTGAGTAATGATCTGGAATACATTATCTGAAAAAACAGTGGAAGTAGATTTGACAGTAACTTTCAAAAAGGGAAATTGGAGAATACTTGAGAAATAATTTTGGAGCGAATGGGGAAAGAGAAGAGGACTAGGATTAATTAGAAAGCTTTGTCAAAGAGCCAACACTGGAATTGTGGACCAAATACTCCCCTGCACTGTATAATTAGATTCAACATGTTCAATGCCCATCAACACTTTGTTAAATGCTAGATTGTGGTAAATTATACGACACTTGTGTTTTTTGTTTGATTGGAATAGGAGGCCGCCATTTAATTGGATCATGGTTTATCTGTATCTTAACTCCATTTTCCAGCCTTGGTGTTCTCACCCTTAATGCCATTGGTAAAATCTATCAATCTACTTTGAAATGTTCAATTTGCCTCCAGCATCCACAGCTTTTTGTTTGGCTGGGAGTGTGGAGTTAGATGCTCCCACTGCCATTTGTGGGAAGAAGTGCTTCCTTTTTCATTAATTCAAGGGATGTGGACTTTAGTGGATAGGCCAGCATTAATTGCCCATCCCTAATTGCCCTTGAATGCTGTGGTGAGTTGCCTTCATGTAAGTATACCGACAATGCTGAGGAGGGAGTTCTAGGATTTGACCCAGTGACAATGAAGGAATAGATATATTTCCAAGTCAGGGTGGTCAGTAGCTTGGAGGGAACTTGCAGATGATGGTGTTCCCATGCATCTGCAGCCTTAGTCCTCCTAGGTGGTAACAGTTGTGGGCTTCAAAGGTGCTGTCCAAGCAGCTTTGCTGGGTTCCTGCAGTGCATCTTATCGATGCCACACACGGCTGCCACTGTGCATTGGTGGTGGAGAGAGTGATTGTTTGTGGATGGTACCAGTCAAGTGGGTTGTTTTGTTCTGGATGGTATCACACTTTTCGAGTGTTGTTGGAATTGCACTCATTCAGGCAAATGGAGAATAATCCATCACTCTCCTCACTTGTGCCTTGTAGATGATGGCTAGGCTTTGGGGAATCAGGAGATGAGTTACCTGACGCAGGATTCCTCGCCTTTGACCTACTCTTGTCGTCATAGTATTTAGAACATAGAACATACAGTGCAGAGGGAGGCCATTCGGCCCATCGAGCCTGCACCAACCCACTTAAGCCCTCACTTCCACCCTATCCCCGTAACCCAATAGCCCCTCCTAACCTTTTTGGACACTATGGGCAATTTATCATGGCCAATCCACCTAACCTGCACGTCTTTGGACTGTGGGAGAAAACCGGAGCATCCGGAGGAAACCCACGCAGACACGGGGGGAACGTGCAGACTCCGTATAGACAGTAACCCAACGGGGCATCGAACCTGGGACCCTGGCGTTGTGAAGCCACAGTGCTATCCATTTGTGCTACCGTGCTGCCCATTTAAATAGCTAGTGTGCTTCAGTTTCTGATCAAGATGTTGTGGGATCCCCAGTGGGGCATTCCCAATGGTAATGCTATTGAATGTCATGGGGCAATGGTTAGATTGTCTCTTGTTCAAGCTGGTCATTTCCTGGCACTTGTGTGACACAAATGTAACTTGCCACTTGTCAGCCCAAGTCTGGATATTTGTCCAGGTCTTGTTGCATTTGGACATGGACTGCTTCAATATCTGAGGAGTCATGAATGGTACTGAGCATTGTGCAGTCATCAGCGAACATCTCCACTTCTGACCTTATGATGGAAGGAAGGTCATTGATGAAGCAGCTGCAGATGGTTAAGCCAAGGACAGAAACCTGAGGAACTCCTTCACTGACGCTTGGCTTGGAAAAGTTACTTGTTTTGGACGTAAAATAACATCGATGAGTGGCCTCTGCTTCTGTGATGCATGTATGTATAATTAAAGTCCGAAGCTGTCTGCTAATGCTATGTTTTTGTCTTTTGCACAGTCTCCTACTAAAGCTGTGTATAATGCCAGACACTGGAATCAGCCTGAGCCAGAGGAGCTTCCTCCAACGCTGTCACTATCTCACAACGCATTGGGGAGTGCTGCAAATAAACAGCCACTGACACAGTCTCAGACAACACCGGTGAGTAACAGTGTCAGGGTCCAGTAAAGAGAGCGCTGAATGGGGTGTGAGTACAGTAATCTACCGATAAGTAAAATTATATGGTTGGTATTAGAGCTGAACTCTTAGCATTTTACATCATGTTGGTCAATGCTAAAATTAACTGCTGATTTTTACCTCCTCTCTCAAATTCAAATTCTCGCACTTTTTCCAGAAATCTGCTTAATTAGTATTTCCTTTGTGGCTCGTGGGCAGCTATTGAAAAGAGACATAGATAGGATGCAGAGCTGTGCTGAGAAGTGGCAGATGGAGTTTAACCCTTACAAGTGTGAGGTTGTCCATTTTGGAAGGACAAATATGAATGCGGAATACAGGGTTAATGGTAGGGTTCTTGGCAATGTAGAGGAGCAGAGAGATCTTGGGGTCTATGTTCATAGATCTTTGAAAGTTGCCACTCAAGTGGATAGAGCTGTGAAGAAGGCCTATGGTGTGCTAGCGTTCATTAGCAGAGGGATTGAATTTAAGAGCTGTGAGGTGATGATGCAGCTGTACAAAACCTTGGTGAGGCCACATTTGGAGTACTGTGCAGTTCTGGTCACCTCATTTTAGGAAGGATGTGGAAGCTTTGGAAAAGGTGCAAAGGAGATTTACCAGGATGTTGCCTGGAATGGAGAGTAGGTCTTACAAGGAAAGGTTGAGGGTGCTAGGCCTTTTCTCATTAGAACGGAGAAGGATGAGGGGCGACTTGATAGAGGTTTATAAGATGATCAGGGGAATAGATAGAGTAGACAGTCAGAGACTTTTTCCCCGGGTGGAACAAACCATTACAAGGGGACATAAATTTAAGGTAAATGGTGTAAGATATAGGGGGGATGTCAGAGGTAGGTTCTTTACCCAGAGAGTAGTGGGGGCATGGAATGCGCTGCCTGTGGAAGTAGTTGAGTCGGAAATGTTAGGAACCTTCAAGCGGCTATTGGATAAGTACATGGATTAGGGTAGAATAATGGACTGTAGACTAATTTGTTCTTAAGGGCAGCACGGTAGCATTGTGGGTAGCACAATTGCTTCACAGCTCCAGGGTCCCTGGTTCAATTTCGGCTTGGGTCGCTGTCTGTGTGGAGTCTGCGCGTCCTCCCCGTGTGTGCGTGGGTTTCCTCCGGGTACTCCGGTTTCTTCCCACGGTCCAGGGATGTGCAGGTTGGGTGGATTGGCCATGATAAATTGCCCTTAATGTCCAAAATTCTATTATTAACCTAGGACAAAAGTTCGGCACAACATCGTGGGCCGAAGGGCCTGTTCTGTGCTGTATTTCTCTGTCTATTCTCTATCTATCTATCTATCTAACTATTTCCCCAACTGAATCTTCCACATCCATTCCTTCTGATAGTTACTGTCTCTCCGAAAGAGAAACCGTCTTCTGGTTCAATCATTCTTATCTTCTGATGGGAGGGGGAGGAACAACACCCTCTATTCCTATTGCTTATTCCTCTTTTCCTTCATCCATCTCTCCAATCTAATGTTGAATGTCTACTGCTTTCACTAATGCAGGAAGGGAATTCTATACTGACGAAGGATTTCTCCTGTCGTCTTCTTAATTCTCTTGCATCGCTGGCCCTCAATCTTGGCCCACAGCAACTAGAAACATTTCTGCTTCTAACTATCCATTTATTTGAAGCATTCTTGGTATTCACATTGGGTGAGGCAAAGTCCGGTAAATATTTTGTATTCTCTCTAATTCCTCAATATCCTTTTGGAGCTCATTACTGCACATCGTCCTCGAACTGGGCTGCTCATTCTCAACTCATTACTGCCTCAGTATTGACAAAGACATAGAATTTACAGTGCAGAAGGAGGCCATTCGGCCCATCGAGTCTGCACCAGCCCTGGGAAAGAGCACCCCACTTTAAACTCACAGCTGCGCCCCATACCCATAACCCAGCAACCCCACCCAACCTCTTTGGACACTAAGGGCAATTTAGCATGGCCAATCCACTTAATCTGCACATCTTTGGACTGTGGGAGGAAACCCATGCCGAAACGAGGAGAACTTGTAGACTCCACACACACAGTGACCCAAACCAGGAATCGAACCTGGGACCCTGGAGCTGTGAAACGACAGTGCTAACCACTGGGTTACTGTGTTGCCCTGTTGATCGCACTGGTCCCTTTTGAAACTGACTATTTTCTCTTTATTTTAATAATTTCCTCCATGAAATCGTGAGTGAGAGTTGGTGAAACTTCTCACCAGATGTTTGATTAAGTGGACACATGGTGATTGAATGTCCCACATCTGACACTGTCCTTCCTATGCTGCCAATTGAAGACATAATTTTTGGACTTCAATATCACTTGGGTCTATTCAGCGCCCCATTCCCCTCTGCATTGAATTGCCATTCTGACTCTCATTCCTGTTTTAGTGCTCACTGTTCCTCTCTTGCTGTCAGTGCTCCCTGATCAAAGTCTAGCAGCTGCCTTCTTACATACATTTCAGATACAAGCCAGTCCACAACTACAGAGTATCTGGTTAACACCCAGTCAGTGACCCCTACTTCCAGCTGACTGATGGTTGGCTACCATCTGACTCACATCTACACAACCTAAGCTTAAATAAGCTTAAATTTCAGCTTCATCATCTGCCTGTGCAGTCCCTTTCGGCAGTCATTTTGGCAACTTCTGGTTTTGCTGGGAGCCTGTTCCACATTGTGTGTGGGGAGGGAGAGAGGGTTTCTTCTCTCCTATTTCTCTTCGGGCACTTTATTTTTCAAACCTGTGTCCTTGGCTGCTACGTTCAGTTTAATGCTAATGCTATGCTTGTATTATCTATGGTCTTCTGTGATGACCCTCAACCATGAACTGTTGCTCTCCATAAATGAATATCTTCTGGAATAGCAGAAATTATAAACCTGTAATTGTTTTTCCAAATGATTGAGTGGACTGTAAATGCTCCACTCTGTTACTTCCCCTTCAATCATTGTGTATTACTGTGTGAGCTGGTTAGACACTGTCCAGCTCTTAAATATTTCTCAAAAATTAATTTGGCAAGACCTGCTTGTGAATTAGCCAGGTAATTCTTTTTAAAAACTACATCAACTTCTGCTTCCAGGCATATTCGCCTAGTTGTGGATTTTGATGGGATGGATACCTCAAAGAAGCTGAACATCTCTGCAGTATCTCCAACCTGGAACAAACTCATATTTATTTGTTCTTAATTCATTTACGGGATGTGGGCGTCGCTGGTTAGGCCAACATTCATTGCCCATCCCTAGTTGCCCTTCAGATGGAGGTGGAGAACTGCCTTCTTGAACCACTGCAGCCACTGTGCTGTTAGGGAGGGAGTTGCAGGATGTTGTCCAGCGACAGTGAAGGAACAGCGATATATTTCTAAGTCAGAGTGGTGAGTGACTTGGAGGGGGACCTCAAGATGGTGGGTTCCCCAGGTATCTGCTGCTCCTGTCCTTCTAGACGGTAATGGTTGTAGGTTTGGAAGGTGCTAAGGAACCTTGGTGAGTTCCTGCAGTGCCTCTTGTAGATGGTACACACGGCTGTCACTGTTTGGCGGTGGTGGAGGGTTTGAGTGGAAGGAGAAGCAATCAAACGGGTTGCTATGTCCTGGATGCTGTCGAGTTTGAGCGTTGTTGGAGCTGTACTCATCCAGTGCAATGGAATATTTTCCTAGTGGAGAGCTCTTGCTGTTCATTTTTATTGTACTTGCTAGTTTATCCTCTAAGCTTATCTTCTACCTCATTATTTTTTGGTCATCTTTTGATGTTTTTTAAAACTTTCCCAATCTTCTGGCTTATCACTAATCTTTGCCATATTATATATTTTGTTTTTCAATTAATACTGTCCTTCACTTCCATGGCTAACCATAGTTGACTCGTCTCCTTCCTAGAACCTTTCTTCCTCACTTGGATACATCTTTATTGTATCTGTAACCAGGGGCTGGTTTAGCTCACTGGGCTAAATCGCTGGCTTTTAAAGCAGACCAAGCAGGCCAGCAGCATTCCCGTACCAGCCTCCCCAGACAGGCGCCGGAATGTAGCGACTAGGGGCTTTTCGCAGTAACTTCATTGAAGCCTACTCGTGACAATAGGCGATTTTCAATTTTTGTTTCATTATTGTTTTTTTTATTTGTTCATAGGACGGGCAGCACGGTGGCCTAGTGGTTAGCACAACTGCCTCACGGCGCTGAGGTCCCAGGTTCGATCCCGGCTCTGGGTCACTGTCCGTGTGGAGTTTGCACATTCTCCCCGTGTCTGCGTGGGTTTCGCCCCCACAACCCAAAAATGTGCAGAGTAGGTGGATTGGCCACGCTAAATTGCCCCTTAATTGGAAAAAATAATTGACTAATCTAAATTTATAAAAAAAAAAAAAAAAAATTTGTTCATGGGACGTGAGCGTCGCAGGCTGGGCCAACATTCATTGCCCATCCCTAATTGCCCTTGAAGGGGCAGTTGGGAGTCAACCACAGTTATTGTGGATCTGGAGTCACATGTAGGCCAGACCTGGTAAGGATGGAAGATTTCCTTCCCGAAAGGACATTAGTGAACCAGATGGGTTTTTACAATGATCGACAATGGTTTCATGGCCATCATTAGACTTTTACTTCCAGATTTTTATTGAATTCAAATTTCACCATCTGCAGTGGCCGGGATTGTTCTGGGACTCTGGTTTACTAGTCCAGTGACAATGCCACTGCCTCCCCGTTGTGAGTCTGAACTATTTTCCGAAACATCTGCCATTGCTGATAAACTCTTTCCTGCTCAACTCCTTTGCCAGTCCACTCCAGCCAACTCTCCCCTCATTCCTTTATAATTATTTTAAGTGTAGCACAGTTGTTTCTGAGCCAAGTTTCTCACTCTCAAATTGAATGCTGAATTCTACCATATTATGGTCCCAGCTTCCATGGGAATTTTTACTCAGATTGTTCATTAAATCTGCCTCATTAGCATATTACTAAATCCAATGGAGCCTGCTCCCTGGTTGGATCCACATCCATTGTTCGAGGAAACTATCCAGGATATACTCTTATCAATTCCTCCTCAAGGCAACCTCAGCCAATTTGATTTTCTCAATCTACATGAAGATGAAAGTCACACATGATTAAATTACATGTCTTTATTATTTTCTGATTTAATCTCTGTCCTATAGTAGAGCTTCTGTTTGGGGGCCATTAGACTACTCCCACCAGCGTTTTCTTCCCCATGTTATTTCGTAGTTCCATACATGGATTTTACATCTTCAATCCAAGATCATTTCTTAATATTGTACTTATTCCATCTTGTACTAAGAAAGCTAACTACTACCCGTTCCTTCCTCCTGTCCTAGGGGCTGTTTAGCACACTGGGCTAAATCGCTGGCTTTTAAAGCAGACCAAGGCATGCCAGCTGCACGGTTCAATTCCCGTACCAGCCTCCCCGAACAGGCGCCGGAATGTGGCGACTAGGGGCTTTTCACAGTAACTTCATTGAAGCCTACTCGTTACAATAAGCGATTTTCATTTCCTTGGGAAAAATCACATCTCCTGAATATTTAGTTCCTAGTTTTTGATCTCCTTGTAACCGAGTCTCTCGTCCACACATGGAGCAAGAATCTCAAACCTGTTGGACAAGGGCAGGCCTAAGGCTCCTGCAGTGCTATATCTTGGATCCCTCGACCTTCCTCACCCGTAGTCACCCCCCTCTTATCCCTGACCACTGACCGAATTCAAGGTAGTTAATCTAAGGGGTGTGACTGCTTCCTCGAACACTATCCAGGTAACTCTTCCCCTTCCTGATATGTCACAAAGTCCGAAGCTTGGACTCCAGCTCATTAACTCTGAGGCAAAGTTTCTCAAGCAACCAACATTTGCTATAGATGTTGCTATGAACCACAATGGGATCCACCAGCTCCCACATATTGCAGCTACACGCATCACCTGGCCCTGCATTCCCATTTTATTTAATTAGATTTTCAATTTGTTTTTAATTTTACTACTGATGTTTAGTTTTCACACAACTTTTTTCTACCTAGCCTTCAATCTCAAAGCAATTCCGAAAAAGTAGAGAGAAATACTGACCTACCAAACATTTAACTGTGATAATACTCAGGCATATTCACTCGATCTTGCTGGGGCTGCTGCAGCTTATCTCCAACTCTCTGGCCTTGGTCTGCTCCTGTTCCATTGACCTGTAGACGTAGTAAGGGACACAGCAAAACCTCCCTCCCCACTTCATTAAACTCCTATATTGACCTCAACTCCAGAGTTCCACTCTCAGCATGCAAAACGAATACCGTACGCCGTTGTGAGACCTTAAGACAAACCAGGACATATGCATCAGTAAACCTGACAAAGGATTGTCAATGGAATAGTCATCCTTACCAAGCATGACCTTTTCCAAAAAAAATGCATGCCATTCTTAATGACAGGTCCAAATTCATATCCATATGACCTGTTGGTGAACATGACCAGATAGTTGTGCTTGAAAATGAATTACTTGTTGGGCTTGTGTAGGAACGATGAGTACCATGTGATATGCGACTGTCATATGAGGAGAGATTGACTAGGTTGGGATTGTTCTCGCTGGAGTTCAGAAGAATGAGGGGGGGGGATTTCATAGAGACTTCAAAAAAATTTTAACAGGACTAGACAGGGTGAATGCAGGGAAGATGTTACCAATGATGGGTGTGTCCAGAACCAAGGGTCATAGTCTGAGGATTCGGGGTAAACCATTTCGGACAGAAATGAGGAGACATTTCTTCACACGGTGGTGAGCCTGTGGAATTCATTACCACAGGAAGTAGCTGATGCTAAAACATTGAATATATTCAAGAGGCGGCTAGATATCGCACTTGGGAAGAATGGAATCAAAGGCTATGGGGAGAAAGCAGGATTAGGCTATTGAGTTGGATGATCAGCCATGATCGTGATGAATGGCGGAGCAGGCTCGAAGGGCCATAAAGCTGCCTCCTGCTCCTATCTTGTATGTATGCATGCATGTATATATAGATTATTATGGGCCAGGGTTTAGAGAACACCAAAGTATATCATGGAGTTCACCTGACCCACAACTTTCAAAAGATTTTGGTTATGGGGAGCACAAGGGCCCACTTTACAGGTGTGATGCAACAGAGCTAAAGTATGTTTAAACAAAACAATGTTTATTCTATGAATCCAATTAACATTTTATAAACACACAGTAAACATCTTATCAACTAGCAACACTGATACTTCTCTCCTCCCCCCCCCCTCCAAAGATACAATACTCTATAGGTAGCCCTTAGTAACTTTCCATTAGTCAAAACCCCTTTTTAACAAAGACAGTAGGTTTGCATTCCTTGCAGAAACGGGTATTACTTTAAAATCATCAAATGATCTGTAGACATTCTTTAGAGAGAGAGACCCAAAATAATACACCTTGGTTTGAATGCAGCTCTCCAATTGAAAACGAAGCTGAAACTCAGCTACAAAACAGCTTCCAGCTTAAAAAGCAGAGCCAGAGCCCAGCTCCACCCACACACTGACATCACTGCAGCCACTTGAGAAGATAAACATTTCTTAAAGTGACATTCCAATGACAATATATGGCAGGGTTAGCCCTCATGGCTTGCTGCATCCACGTATGTATGGGCTGCCCAAGACACACTATGGTTCTGTACTGCATGTATTGGCCAAATGATATAGGGAATTGTTACAACCAGTTTTGAACAGGATTTCCATAAAGGCAGTGAAGGACTACTTCTCGCGCTCTCTCTCTCTCGCGCTCTCTCGCGCTCTCTCGCGCTCTCTCGCGCTCTCTCTCGCGCTCTCTCGCGCTCTCTCGCGCTCTCTCGCGCTCTCTCGCGCTCTCTCGCTCTCTCTCGCGCTCTCTCTCGCTCTCTCTCGCGCTCTCTCTTGCGCTCTCTCTTGCGCTCTCTCTCGCTCTCGCTTTCTCTCTCACTCTTGCTTACTCGCGCTCTATCGCTCTCTCTCTTGCTTTCTCTCGCTTTCTCTTGCTTTCTCGCTCTCTTGCTTTCTCGCTCTCTCTTGCTCCGCCCGCTCTATATCTAGAGCATGGGGGAGGCTGCCCCTCTGGCACTCAGTTGTGGGTGGGGGGACTCCCCCTCTTGTCCACAGAAATGCGGTGTCTCCGTGCTGGCGCTGGGGGGGGGGGTCACAGTTTTTCTTTGCGTTGCTTTAGGAGCCTTACATTATTTTTGACTGGTAGAGGTTTGCAGAGGTAGCTTTTATCCAACTGTCTCCGAACAGGGTTGGAGTAGGGCAGTGATCATCAGATTGGAAAAGGCTGTGCCTGTCAATGAAATATCAACCCCGATGGTTCCACGCATTCTGTGGGATGACATATTGAAGCTGTTTCTGTGAACGTGGCGGATCATAGCCAATAATTAATATGTTTGGTTGGTCAGCAAATTTGTTCTTACCTGCTTGTTTTTTTGCATTGTTTATAGGCTGTTGTCGCCGTAAAGGAAACCGCTCAGAAGGATGAGGGTGTCTTCAAAGCCCCTCCCCCTCCACCCCGTGTGATAAAAACGGTCACGATACCAACCCAACCGTACCAAGACATTGTAACTGCACTGAAATGTAGGAAGGAAGATAAAGAGGTACTAGACTCGGCTCTTAGTTTACCTTATTTGATATTGAAAGCAGATTACAAAATTATTAAAGTTTGTGTTTGCATTGCTAGAAAACTAATGGTCATTGAATTTGCAGATTAGCTCCTCTCGTGAAATACTGAACATGTTTGAAGTGTTGTGCAGTGTGCCGAGGCGCATTCTGCCTGAGCGGGAGGAGTTGTGTTAGGTAGAGCTCCATCCTTATGTTACAGATACCCGTTTCCGAGGGATCCCTTTCATCCCGCGGATGCTTGCGGATGGAGAATTTGCTGAGCTGCTGAAACTCTTCCCTTGGGAATTATAGAAATGACTATTAGGACAAAGCAAGTTTATAGCCCCCAAGGGCAAGAGGATTTTGATTTAATGCAGCTCCCTGTTGTGAACACCAGATCTTGCTAACTGCCCAACCTGCTGGGAAAACTGCCAGTTACAGTTCCACCTAAAGGATGTTCACTCTTGGGTCTGAAGAGATCAAGGGATATGGGTGGAAGGTGGAACCAAAACGAAAATGCTGGTAAATCTCAGCAGGTCTGGCAATGTCTGGAGGGAGAGAAAAGAGCTAACATTTCGAGTCCAGACGACCCTTTGTCAAAGCACTTTGGGTGGAAGGTGGGATCAGTATTGCATTTGATGATCAGCCCTGACCATAATGAATGGCAGAGCAGGCTCGGAGGATTGAATGGCCTCCTGCATTCTATTTTCTATGTACATTTCTCCGTATTGCAGGATAACCGAGGCCTACACAATTCTTCTGGTGCAGTGGCACTAAAAATGCACAAGGCCCCAGGTCAATGCCCCAGATCTTCAAGTTACCTGCTGACAGTAACAGCTCATCACCTGCAAGATACTAACTGATTAGCAAGATTCTGCATTTCAACCAGGGACCGTACACTGATCTGATTGGCCAGGGTGGTGTCTGTGCTCTGAGCTGTTGCCCCGGTTTGTAACTTGGGGTTTGCTATGCCAGGTGTACTCTGCTTTTAACCAGTAACGTTCTATGTAAAGTGTTGTTTTTATTTCAGTTGTACACTGTGGTTCAGCACGTGAAGCACTTCAACGATGTGGTGGAATTTGGAGAAAATCAAGAGTTTACGGATGACATTGAGTACCTACTCAGTGGACTGAAATGTTCTCAGCCTCTCAACACACGCTGCCTTAGGTATGCTGCTGTGAATGGAGTCGTTGCTCAACAGGGCGTTGCTCAAGTTGGTTTAACTATTATGAGCGATTATTTTATATGTGACCGGTGGCACAGTGGTTGGCACTGCTGCCTCAGTGCCAGGGATCCAGTTCAATTCCGGCCTCAGGTGATTGTCTGTGTGAAGTTTGCATGTTCTCCCCGTGTCTGCGTGGTTTTCCTCGGAGTGCTCCGGTTTCCTCCCACAGTCCAAAGATGTGCAGGTTAGGTGGGGTTTTGTGGATGGGGTGGAGAGCGGCCCTCTAAGATGCGCTTTCAGAGGGTTGGTGCAGAATAGATTGACGGAACGGCCTCCTGCACTGTAGGGATTCTATGAACAGATTGGGTGTTGTACCTTTGCATGTTAATATCATGGAGATGCTCACTGTCGCGAGAGATCCTGCTGAAGAACCATAGAATCCCTACAGTGCAGAAGGAGGCCAGTCGACCTATCAAGTCTGCACCAACCCTCTGAATGAGCACCCTACTGTGGCCCACTCCCCCACCCTATCCGTAGAACTCCTAACTGGTTAAGGAGCAATTTAGCATGGTCAATCCACTTAACCTGCACATCTTTGGACTGTGGGAGAAACCTGGAGCACCCAGAGGAAACCCACGCAGACGCAGGGAGAACGTGCAAACTCCACACAGTCAGGTAAGGCCGGAAATGAACCCGGGTCCCTGGCACTGTGAGGCAGCAGTGCTAACCACTGTCACCGTGCTGCCCCGGGAGAGAATGGTAGATTTGTGATCTGTAGAGTAAATGAGAAGATATCAACTCTGCCACAACCTATACAATATCTTGGTGATTTGCTGAATGGATTCAGTCCTGATTTCTGTTTGTTTGGTGGCATTTAGCCTCCGATTGAAATGACTGGGAAATAATATCGCTGTTCCTCCACTATCGCTGGGTGGGTGAACTAGCGAAGCTCACACCCTTGAATAAATCAAAACCATGAGTTCAAGCCTCGCACGATGCTTTGAGCATAGGTAGACACTTCAGTTGTCGGAAAGGATGCAGTGCTGCTGAAGGTGCCATCTTACACATGCGAG
This sequence comes from Scyliorhinus canicula, assembly GCF_902713615.1. Lineage (NCBI taxonomy): Eukaryota > Metazoa > Chordata > Chondrichthyes > Carcharhiniformes > Scyliorhinidae > Scyliorhinus > Scyliorhinus canicula. The sequence continues at coordinate 9,443,160 of NC_052167.1, read as the reverse complement.
GTTAAACTGAAGTGAAATAAAAGATCACATTGCTTGAATGGGTTGTCCTGGCTGACATTTATCCTACAACATTTACCACCAAAGCAGATTTTAACTAGATATTGTGTTTTCTAGATCTGTTCTAGGACCATTCACCATAGTGGAAGCCTGGGCAGCACGGTAGCGCAGTGGTTAGCACTGTTGCTTCACCACGCCAGGTCCCAGTTTCGATTCCTGGCTTGGGTCACTGTCTGTGCGGAGTCTGCACGTTCTCCACGTGTCTGCGTGGGTTTCCTCCGGGTGCTCCGGTTTCCTCCCACAGTCCAAAGATGTGTAGGTTAGGTGGATTGGCCATGATAAATTGCCTTTAGTGTCCACAAAGGTTGGGTGGAGTTATGATGATAGGATGGAGGTGTGGGCTTGGGTGGGGTGCTCTTTCCAAGGGCCGGTGTAGACTCGATGAGCTGAATGGACTCCTGCACTGTAAATTCTATGATTCACCTGGACACACTCAAGTCAGTTACTATGATAATTGGCTGTGGTTCAGTCTGTAACCTGATATCAATGCAATGAACAAATATCTGCTCAATCAAGTATAAAAAACAAAAGGTAAATCTAACTGGTTAATTGATGGGCTCTGCAGCTCACAATGGAATTAGTACCACGGGTGGACAATGGCATTCATACCAGGTCCGAAGACATTGTGGTATTATCACTGGACATGGCAGATGGAGAAAATCGCATTCAATAAAAATCTGGAATTATTACCTACGCCCATTTTGTTTCGGTTTTTATTCTTCCATGGGATGCGGGTGTTGGTGCCCAGAGTCATTGTTTATTGCCCATCACTAATTGTCCTTGAGAAAGTGGTGCTGAGTCGTCTTCTTGAACCACTGCAGTCCATGTGGTGTGGGTACACCTACATTGCTGTTCGGAAGGGAGTTCTCTGATTTTGGCGCAGACAGTGAAGGCAATAGTTGTGTAATCATTTTGGGACTGCATCTTTATGTGGAGGGAATTGTCTGGCAGAGAAATGAAGCAATTCTACTTCAGTGAACAAATTGGTGCTGCCAGTTGGTATGTGGAAATGTTTATATCTGTGCCCACTTGTATACCTGTGCCAGCTGTCAAAGAAACAACAGCACAGGAACAGACCTTTCAGCCCTCCAAACAACAGCATAGGAACAGGCCTTTCAGCCCTCCAAGCCTGCGCCAATCATGATGCCTGTCTAAACTTCCCGAATCCGTATCCCTCTATTCATAGAACATACAGTGCAGAAGGAGGCCATTCAACCCATCGAGTGTGCACCGACCCACTTATGCCCACATTTCCACCCTATCCCAGTAACCCAATAACCCTTCCTAACTTTTTTGATCACTAAGGGCAATGTATCATGGCCAATCCACCTAACCTGCACATCTTTGGACTGTGGGAGGAAACTGGAGCTCCCGGAGGAAACCCACGCACACACGGGGAGAACGTGCATACTCCGCGCACACAGTGACCCAGCGGGGAAATCGAACCGAGGACCCTGGCGCTGTGAAGCCACAATGCTAACCATTTATGCTACCGTGCTGCCCATCCTATTCCCATCCTATTCGTGCATTTGTCAAGATGCCTCTTGACCATCAATATTGTAACAGCAGCCACCACCTCCACTGGCAGCGCGTTCCAGGCACTCACCACCCTCTGTAAAATAAGTTGCCTCGCACATCTCCTATAAACTTTGCCCCTCGCACCTTAAACCTGTGTCCCTAGTAATCGACTTTTCCACCCTGGGAAACAGCTTCTGACTATCCACTCAGTCCATGCCCCTCATAATTTTGTAAACTTCGATCATGTCGCCCGTCAACCTCCATTGTTCCAGTGAAAAGAAATCAGAGTTATTCAACCTCCGCATTGCTAATGCCCTCCAGACAACATCCTAGTAAACCTCTTTTGCACCCTCTCCAAATCGTCCACATCCTTCTGGGAGTATAGAACATAGAACAGTACAGCACAGAACAGGCCCTTCGGCCCTCAATGTTGTGCCGAGCCATGATCACCCTACTCAAACCCACGTATCCACCCTCTACCCGTAACCCAAACCCCCCCCCCCCAACCTTACTTTTTAGGACACTACGGGCAATTTAGCATGGCCAATCCACCTAACCCGCACATCTTTGGACTGTGGGAGGAAACCGGAGCACCCGGAGGAAACCCACGCACACACGGGGAGGACGTGCAGACTCCACACAGACAGTGACCCAAGCCGGGAATCGAACCTGGGACCCTTGAGCTGTGAAGCATTTATGCTAACCACCATGCTACCGTGCTGCCCCTTATACCATATACCAACACTATATTCCAAGTGTGGCCTGTCTAAGGTTCTGTACAGTTGCAGCATGACTTTCCAATTTTTATACTCGATGCCCTGACAGATGAAGGCAAAATGCCGTATGCCTTGACTATCTTATCCACCTGCTTTGCCACTTTCAATGATCTGTGGACCTGTGCGCCAACTTGTATTAGACCTTTCAAAATACATTTTGAATATATAGCAAACAATATGCTAAGCTTTATTGATGTTGGCATAGAGTACAAGCTCAAGGAGGTCATGCTGAACTTGTATAAGACCCTTATTAAAGATCTCAGCTGGAGTATTGTGTACAGTTCCGGGGACCATACATTTAGAAGGATGTGAACACGCAAGAAAAAGTGCAGAAGAGATTTCCAACAATGGTTCCAGGGATGAGAAACTTCAGTTACGAAGATGGATTGAGGAAGTTGGGATTGTTCTCCCTGGAATGGAGAAGGATAAGTGGGGACTTGAGAGAGGTGTTCCAAAATGAGGGGGCTGGGCAGGATAGATAGGGCGAAGTGTTCCTGCTTGTAAAAGGGTCGAGAATGTGAGGGGGCAGGTTTAAAGTGATTTGCAAAAGAAGCAAATGCGATGTGAGAAATTTTTTCACTGAGTGGTTTGGGTCTGGACAGCACTTGTCTTGAAGTGTGGAGGAGGTCCAATTGAGCCATTCAAGACGGCATTAGATGATTATTTGAATGTGCAGGGTTATGGGGCAAAGGCAGAAGAATGGTAGTAACTCATAATGCTCATTTGGAGAGCCGGTGCAGACATGATGGGCCAAATGGCCTCCTGCACCATAACAATTGTGATTCTGAATGAGTTTGTATCATTTGTTCTCGATGTCTATATTGAAAATCTTTCCAACCTTTTTGTTATCTAGTATATAATAAAAGTTTTAACCTTTTGTTTAAAATTAACAGCAGACCCCTGTGTATCTGTTCTGTAAATACTCTCCATAGTTTTTTTTAATGATGTATCAAACTATCAGGTTCCATTCTGGGATCCGAATTGACCAGTAATCAGTTGGCATCATAACACCTCTAATTCGAGTTAATTCCTTTTTTTTGTTCAGTGGGTTTATTTTTATTTTCCAGTATTATCAGCCTAGCCTCCAAGTGTGCCATGCCCAGCTTCCGAATGCACCTGAGAGCTCATGGGATGGTAGCCATGGTCTTCAAGACACTGGATGATGCACAAAAGAACCAGGTATAACTGAGTATTTGGAGGTGGATATATAACAGTGACATCTTGCATGCAGTGTGTTCAATGCAGTAAACGTTTCAGCCACTTCAGAGGAGTATAATCAGACAAAGGTTGATCCTGAGTCACGTCACATTTTGGGGCACAGTGGCCAACATCTTGGTAAAATGGTTAGTCTTTCAAGAGTATCTTGGAGAGAGAGAGAGAGGTATTTGCTTAGGGCCCAGGAAACTGCAAGTGCAGCTGCCTTTGGTGGAACATAGGAAGTGATGAATGAGAGGGAAGATGAATTGAAGGAGCGCAGGGATCTCGTTTTGGGGCTAGTGGAGATCCCAGAGATGGGGAGAGCGAAGGCCATTGAGAGATTTGGAAAGAATGAAAGCTTCAAATGTACATGTTGGACTGGTAGCCACTCTGGGTCAGCAAACACAAGGATGATAGGTGAACATGGCCATGTGTGGGTTAGGCTATGGGAGGGTGGTTCCACTTCAATGTGCAAATTAGTGGAGATGGAGAAAGGGTTAGCGAAAAAAACACCCTGAATTTCAGAAAAACAGGATGAGGCCTATCAGACCCTCAAGCCTTTTTGTTGTTTTTTGCTGATTTGTATTGCAACCCCATATATTGGCCAGTGTTAATCTAACCCAACAAAATTCTGTTCATCTCAGTCTTTAACGTTTCAAAGACTCCCAGCATCCAAATCTTTTGGTGAATCTGGTCCAAGTTCCCACCTACCCTTCATGGATAAATGGGTCAGGGCTTCTTTCTTATTGGTCTGTCTCTAATTTTAAGTTGAAATTCCCTTGTTCTGGATTCTTCCCCCACACCGTGACCACCAAAGCATATGTTTATCACTGTCTACCCTACCAAATTCACTAATCAGAAATGCTCAATTAGATGTTCCTTCAATCTTCCAAAATTAAGGAATATGAGCCAGATCTGTGCCAACTGCCCTAGTCATTTGACGCTTTTAACCCACAATCATCCTGGTGAATCTGCAGGGCATCACTTCCCCCCCACCCAAGGCTAATATATCCTCGAGGTACAATCCCCAGAACTGAATGCAGTTCCTCCAGATACTGACTGTCACCTGATTGCCTCCCTTTGTATTTCGATTGTTTGTGATAAAGACCAACATTCCATTAGCCTTTTACGTTACTTTTCATACCTGTCCATTGGTTTTAATGATTTGTCTACTTGGACACCCAAATCTTTGTTCCTGGTTTCTCAACATTTATAAAATGTTCCAATTTATCGTCTTTGGATCCAGATGAGCTCTGATTTGGCACATTGAGTTCTATCTACCATTTTCTTTGTCCATTTACTTAATCTGTTAATGTCCATTTGTTCTTGCATTTGCTGTAGCTTTCTCCGGTGCGTTAGTATGCTACAGCTCACCCTGGAGAACGCTGCAGGTGATAACAGTGCTCCATGTCACACGTTTGACAGTGTGCGTGCCTGTTGGAATTTCTTTCACAGTCTTTGCATTGTATTGTCAGAATCTAGCTCTTTGCACAGCGGCACTAATGTACATCTTGAGCCGGGATCGACTAAACATGGATCTGGATCGAGCTAGTCTGGACTTAATGATTCGCCTCCTGGAAATGGACCAGGAGCCTTGTTCACGACAACTGAATGAGAAAGAAATGAAGAAGATCAAGGAGAAAATTCGCAAGCTGTGTGAGACTGTTCACAACAGGCATCTAGACCTGGAGAACATTACGGTAAGAACATGGAGCTAAATATCTTTTTGGGATTGACTTTAATCACAGTACAAGAGATGCTTCACAGTCTATAGCTGATTTTCAGAAAGCTGCCAACAGGAAAGTGATTTCCAACCAAGCCTTGCACAAACTTAGTTACATATTACCTGCTCTTCTCGGGGTTGGCCAATGTCAGCTGATTGCGCAGTAATCCCAACTCTGTCCCTTTGAATCTGCAGGATATTCCCATTCGAAACATGAAGAACAGCTGTATTATTTCATCAGAAAATGTCTATGCACTTGGAGCTTTACTGTACCGATTCTGATGAAGCTATTCCACAAAGCCATAGAGGGCTATGTGTGCACCTTCCATCATATCCCAGCAACAAATTATATGTTAATACTGAAACATTTAAGGTGCTTCACCTCTTTTGAGTACCTGGTACTGAGAAATTACAAAAACTTAATGAAACAAAGCAACATCTGGCCACAATGTTGAGTCTGAGTGATAGCTTCGAAACTGGGTGTTCAGCTTCACTTCCAGACTGTTTGAAATATAGACCATATTAAGTTCAGTAGTGAATAGCTCAGCGGAAGATATTCCCCCTTTAAACTCCAATCATTTAAGATACCTTTCAAACTCAGGCGTGTTTTCCTAATTTTGTTTACATGTTGAGGTATAAACCTGTTAGAGGAGCAGCACTGTGCTCTCTCCCTTTACCTATCACAAAATTGTTACAATGCAGAAGGAGGCCATTTGGCCGACATAGATGCATAGAAGATAGGAGCAGGAAGAGGCCTTTTGGCTCTTCGAGCCTGCTCCGTGTTCATCACGATCATGGCTGATCATCCAACTCAATAGCCTAATCCTGCTTTCTCCCCATAGCCTTTGATCCCATTCTCCCCAAGTGCTATACTAAAGACGATGCTAATCCTGGATTTTGATTACTGGATTTAACCTTTCACTCTTCATGGTCTCAAACATTTAGGTAATTTCTCTAATCATATCAATGCAACCCTAGTTTTTATAAACTCTGATTGTATCTAGTTTAAAGTAAGTAAAGTTGCCATAATCCCAAATGAGCAGAGGCTTTGAGGGGGCGGGGGAGAGCTGACCGGTGGTGATTTAACCTGAGGGTCACCACACCTCGGGTGAGGGGCGAGGTTGAGAAGGCGGGGCCTTCAATAATAATCTCAGCCGCCTCTTGAATATATTCAATGTTTTAGAATCAACTATGTCCTGTGGTAATGAATTCCACAGGCTCACCACTCTTTGCGTGAAGAAATGTCTCCTTATCTCTGTCCGAAATAGTTTACCCTGAATCCTCAGACTATGGCCCCTGGTTATGGACACACCCATCATTGGTAACATCTTCCCTGCATCTACCTTGTCTAGTCCTGTTGGAATTTTCCAAGTCTCTATGAGGACCTCCCCCCCCCCACCCCCACCTTAGTCTTCTGAACTTCAGCGAGAACAATCCCAACCTAGTCAATCTCTCCTCATGACAGTCCAGCCATCCCTGGAATCAAGTCAGGTAAACCTTTGCTGCACTCCCTCGAGAGCAAGAACATCTTTCAACAGAGAAGGAGACCAAAACTGCGCACACTATTCTAGGTGAGGCCTCACCAAGGCCCTGTATAATTTCAACAACACATCCCTGCTTCTATACTCGAAACCTCTCGCAATGAAGGCCAACGTACCATTAGCCTTCTTTACCGCCTGCTGCACCTGCATGCTTACCTTCAGCGAATGGTGCACAAGGACACCCAGGTCCCGCTGCACACTCCCCCCTCCCAATTTACAACCATTCAGGTAGTAATCTGCCTTCCTGCTTTTGCTTCCAAAATGAATAACCTCACACACATCCAAATTATACTGCATCTATTGGCCTGTTGTGCAATGGCCCTCCAAATGAACATTGCACCAAGTGTCATTCCCCTGCCTCCTCCCTGTACCCCTTATTCATTATTTTCAGATCAATTTATTTCGCTTTTGAATGCCTGGATTGAATCTGCCTCCACGACACACTCAGGCAGCGCATTCCAAATTTTAACCACTCGCTGCATGAAAAGGTTTTTCCTCATGTCGCTTTTGCTCTTTTATCTTTTTTGTTCGTTGACCCCAGCCAAATAGAATTTGCCCTTGACCCCTCTGGGCCATCCTCTTTCTCCAGCACTGCAATGGTCTCCTTAACCAATGCTGCCATCCCTCTCCCTTTTCTTCCTTTCCTATGTTTCTGAGCACCTTGCTTCCAGGAATATTTAACCCAGTCCTGCCCTTTGAGCCAGGTTTCTGTTGCAGCTGCAATATCACATTTCCATATAGCAATCTGTACCTGCAACTCGCCAGTCTTGCTTGCCACACTCCATGCATTCACATACATGCACTATAAACCTGATTTAGCTTCTATTCCTTTCTGCCCCATGCTCTGACCCCACCTGTTAACTACTACTACCTATTTTATTGCTGCCTATCTCCCAGTATTCCGTGAATCTTGGTATTCCTCTCTGATATTATCTCCTGGTTCCCACACCCTATCAAGTTAGAGTTACTGCTGCTGTTTCAATACACTAAAGAAACCAGGCATGATGTTTTGCCATGAAAACTATCTGCAGTTTCAGCAGAGAATGTTGATCAATGCAAACCTTTGGCCAAAATTAAGGCAACTCTACTGATCAAAACAAGTTCAAATATTTTTAATTTGATAACTAGAGCCTACATCAGTCATCAGCTCATTGCATGACTTCAATAAGGATGCTGAAATTCTCTTGCACTCTGTTTTGGATGTCTGTTTATATTAAAGTAACACCTGCTCCTCGAGGCGTACAGAGTAAACATGTACTCATTGAAGTTCTACTTGTTAACTCCATTGGTAGATCTGGTACTGTACAGCTTATTTTGATGTTGAACTGCCTGCAATATATTTACCCAACCTGCCAGAGACTTCAATGTTTTTCATGCGATTACTGACACCGGGGTCGGTCCAACTGGAGGCTGGTTTGTGATGCAGAGCGAGGCCAGCAGCGCGGGCTCAATTCCTATACTGGCTAAGGTTATTTATGAAGGCCCTACCTCTCAACTTTGCCCTTCGCCTGAGATGTAGTGATCCTTGGGTTAAATCACCACCACTCAACTATCCACCTCAAAAGGGGGCAGCAGCCGATGGTCATCTGGGATTGTGGTGACTTTCCTTGTACTTTTTACCGCTATGTAGCAAAATGCAGCAGCCATTTTGTGCACAGAAAGCTCCCACAAGCTGCTAGTGCAAGATGGTATTGAGGGAGAATTGTGAGCCAAGATTGTATTGAGCATAAGAAATAGGAACAGGCCGCTTGGCCTCTAAAGCCTGCTGTGTCATTCAATAGGATCATGGCTGATCCGCCATTCCTCATGTCCACTTTCCAGCCCTTTCCCCAATGGGAAATGATGAGGTCCAGCAGTGGAGCGTGCACCTCAGCCAAACTGAGTTCCAACAGTATTCGAGAAGCTTGACCCCATCCAGGACAAAGCGCACTTGATTGTTCCCCTTCCACAAGCATTCACTCCCTCCATTGATGCAGTGTCAGCCTATGTACCATCTACAAGATACAGTAACTCACCAAACAGCACCTTCCAAACCCATGACCTCCACCATCTAGAAGGACAAGAGCAGCAGATACCTGGGAACCCCACCACCTGGAGTTTCCCTCCAAGTCATTCACCACCCTGACTTGGAAATATATCGCTGTTCCTTCACTGTCACTGGGGAAAATCCTGGAACTCCCTCCCTAACAGCACAGTGGGTGTACCTGCATCTCACGGACTTCAGCAGATCAGGAACGCAGCTCCCCACCACCTTCTGAAGGGCAACTAGGTATGGGTCATAAATGTTGGCCCAGCCAGCGATGCCCACATCCTGTAAATGAATCTTTTAAAAATATTTTTTTCAAAACTGCTCCTGGACAGATGGGTTAGTAATGATGTAGATTTAAAGGGCATTTAAAATTGACTTGAGTTTTATTCAGTTAGCTTTGCATTGTTCTGTTGATCGTATTTGTAACTTTTTAAAGCTGCTTTTCATTGTTTTCACTATAATTAATGCGGCACAGTGGTTAGCACTGCTGCCTCACAGCGCCCAGGACCCAGGTTCAATTCCGGCCTTGGGGACTGTGGAGATTGCTCTTTCGCCCAATGCCTGCATGGGTTTCCTCCGGATGAACATAGAACATACAATGCAGAAGGAGGCCATTCAGTCCATCAAGTCTGCACCGACCCACTTAAGTCCTCATTTCCACGCTATCCCCGAAAGCCAATAACCCCATCTTACCTTTTTTGGCCAATCCACCTAACCTGCACATCTTTGGACTGTGGGAGGAAACCGGAGCACCCCGAGGAAACCCACGCAGACATGGGAAGAACGTGCAGACTCCACACAGACAGTGACCCTGCATGGAATTGAACTTAGGACCCTGGCGCTGTGAAGCCACAGTGCTATCCACTTGTGCTACCGTGCTGCCATTTCGTTGCTCTGGTTTCCTTCCACAGTCCAAAGATGTGCTGGTTAGGTCTTCACAGTGGAAGACACAAATAACATGCCAGTGACTGATAGAAATGAGGCCATGACAGGTGAGGACCTTGAGATGATTGCTATCACTAAGGAGGTAGCGATGGGCAAGCTAATGGGGCTAAAGGTAGACAAGTCTCCTGGCCCTGATGGAATGCATCCCAGAATGCTAAAAGAGATGGCTAGGGAAATTGCAGATGCACTAGTGATAATTTACCAAAATTCACTAGACTCTGGTGTGGTCCTGGCGGATTGGAAATTGGCAAACGTGACATCACTGTTTTTAAAAAGGAGGTAGGCAGAAAGCGGGTAATTATAGGCCAGTGAGCTTAACTTCAGTAATAGGGAAGATGCTGGAATCTATCATCAAGGAAGAAATAGCGGGGCATCTGGATGGAAATTGTCCCATTGGGCAGACGCAGCATGAGTTCATAAAGGGCAGGTCGTGCCTAAGTAATTTAGTGGAATTTTTTGAGGACATTACCAGTGCGGTAGATAACGGGGAGCCAATGGATGTGGTATATCTGGATTTCCGGAAAGCCTTTGATAAGGTGCCACACAAAAGATTGCTGCATAAGATAAAGACGCATGACATTAATGGGTAAAGTAGTAGCATGGATAAAGGATTGGTTAATTAATAGAAAGCAAAGAGTGGGGATTAATGGGTGTTTCTCTGGTTGGCAATCAGTAGCTAGTCGTGTCCCTCAGGGATCAGTATTGGGCCCACAATTGTTCACAATTTACATTGATGATTTGGAGTTGGGGACCAAGTGCAATGTGTCCAAGTTTGCAGACGACACTAAGATGAGTGGTAAAGCAAAAAGTGCAGAGGATACCGGAAGTCTGCAGAGGGATTTGGATAGGTTAAGTGAATGGGCTAGGGTCTGGCAGATGGAATACAATGTTGACAAATGTGAGGTTATCTATTTTGGTAGGAATAACAGCAAAAGGGATTATTATTTAAATGATGAAATATTAAAATATGCTGCTGTGCAGAGAGACCTGGGTGTGCTCATGCATGAGTCGCAAAACGTTGGTTTACAGGTGCAACAGGTGATTAAGAAGGCAAATGGAATTTTGTCCTTCATTGCTAGAGGGATGGAGTTTAAGACTAGGGAGGTTATGCGGCAATTGTATAAGGTGTTAGTGAGGCCACACCTGGAGTATTGTGTTCAGTTTTGGTCTCCTTACCTGAGAAAGGACGTACTGGCACTGGAGGGTGTGCAGAGGAGATTCACTAGGTTAATCCCAGAGCTGAAGGGGTTGGATTATGAGGAGAGGTTGAGTAGACTGGGACTGTACTCGTTGGAATTTAGAAAGATGACGGGGGATTTTATAGAAACATATAAAATTATGAAGGGAATAGATAGGATAGATGCGGGCAGGTTGTTTCCACTAGTGGGTGAAAGCAGAACTAGGGGGCATAGCCTCAAAATAAGGGGAAGTAGATTTAGGACTGAGTTTAGGAGGAACTTCTTCACCCAAAGGGTTGTGAATCTATGGAATTCCTTGCCCAGTGAAGCAGTTGAGGCTCCTTCATTAAATGTTTTTAAGATAGAGATAGATAGTTTTTTGAGGAATAAAGGGATTAAGGGGTATGGTGTTCGGGCCGGAAAGTGGAGCTGAGTCCACAAAAGATCAGCCATGATCTCATTGAATGGTGGAGCAGGCTCGAGGGGCCAGATGGCCTACTCCTGCTCTTAGTTCTTAAATTCTTATGTGCAGACTAGGTGGGGTTGTGGGAGAGTGAGCCTAGGTAGGGTGCTCTTTCAGAGGGTCGGTGCAGACGTCATGGGCTGAATGGCCTCCTGTCCTGTCGGAATTCTATTAGCTGTGTGAGTTGATGGCCTTGCTGTGAACTATATGGGCATTTATTTATTTTGGTATTGCGTAGTTTTTTACTACTGGTTTGAAATTCAAGTCAGTGTCATTCCAGTTGTAAAAATTGTGAAGAATGGGGACAGGTGAGGGGGTTGTGGTGGATAAGGCTACTATCGTCGTCATAAACCGTAAATCTACATATCAGTTAAAATGTGGTTAAATGCCTGCAGAGTTGAGACATTTGTGCAAGTTGTTACCTTGGGTGGCGTGAAAGGGTGATTTTGCACGGTGTGAGCTGCTCACTATGGGCAACAGCCTTTCGCTATTCCATGTGTTTTACAATTCTGAACTTAATAAAACAGTAAAGATTCTGTCGCTCCAGCTCCTGTTTCCTGAGCTGACTGTTACATTGGTCCTGCCCCCTGGTGGTTGCTCTTGAACTGCAAGGCCTGTTCTCCCTGCAATATAGGATTGAGGCCTAGTTTCAGCATGAGACCTGGATTAATCCAAAACCTGCTTTTGTATGTATTTTATTGTTTAATGATTTTCACTGCTGCTATCTTCTCAAAAGTATTGAGTGATTGCCAAGAAAGATTAAGTTACAGTTGTGTTTTGTTTGTCAGTCTGCCTGGAGTGTTCTGTCAAACATTTCGGTGATAATTTCCAGGCAGTTGGTTGGTAGGAATTATTCTCATAATCATCAAACTAATCTGGATTATCAGAGATGCCGTCATTAAAGCAGGATGCTTGAGTAAATGGGGGGGGGGGGGTTGGATTTCATCTTTTGACCTGTGGCAATTTAAACCAAGGTAATAGTGGTCCACTACCCCAGGGTTCAGCATGGACAATTTATTACCCACCATCTAACAACAAAGTGCTACTTGAATGGGAACCATGTAAGCCTGACAACATACGCTGTTACCTAGTTTGTAGACTGAAATAGAAATCCTCCTCATTGAGGACAGGATTAAGCGAAAGGAATCAGACTGGCAGGGGAAGGGAGAGGAGAGACAGCATGTTGTTCCTGTGGACTGGATGTGTGGTTGTGGGTCACAGTGATGTCTGCTATTTTAGTAGGGAATATTATTGCTCAGAATCTGATCTTTTAAAATGCTTTTTGTGCAATTAGATTTACGATAGTGACGCTTAAGGGGCACCTTAACAAATACATGAATTGGATGGGAATAGAGGGATACGGACCCCGGAAGTGTAGAAGATTTTAGTTTAGACGCGCAGCATGGTCGGCACAGGCTGGGAGGGCCGATGGGCCTGTTCTTGTGCTGTATTTAGTTTAGACGGGCAGCATGGTAGGCGCAGGCTTGGAGGGCCGAAGGGCCTGTTCCTGTGCTTTACTTTTCTTTGTTCTTTGCCTTTGGCATAATTTCCAGACCTGAGTATTGAGATGCATTTTCTCTTTTGGACAGACTGGACACTTGGCCATGGAGACTCTGCTTTCACTCACATCCAAACGGGCTGGGGACTGGTTTAAGGAGGAACTCCGACTTCTGGGAGGATTGGATCACATTGTGGATAAAGGTATGAATGCAGCTGCAGAGTTAATCTTGGTTTCACACAGATCGACCCCAACACATGTCGTGCCTGTTAATGTAATGACGTCCCATCACAGGGTGTTTCACAGACGCATTATAAAACAAAGTATGACACCAAGTCTGACGAGGAGGTATTAGGTTAGATGTCTGAACACTTGACCAAAGCTGTGGGCTTGGAAGAAAGTCTAAAAGGAAGAAAATAAGGTAGAGGGGCAGATAAGTGTCGGAAAGGAATTCCGAGCTTAGGCTCCAGTCAGACGAAGGCATGTCCCCGAACCGTGAAGGGATCAAAATTGTCAATGCTCGAGACCAGAATTAGATGTACGCACAGATCTTGGAGGGTTGTGGGGCTTGAGGAGATTTGGGAACGCGGATAACATTTTAAAATTCAAGTCACTGCTTGAATGGGAGCCAATATAACACAACGGGTGATAGGTGACTAGGACTTAGTGTAAGTTAAAACACAAACAGCAAGAGTTTTGGGTGACCTCATACTGGGAGTGTAATGTGGAAGACCAGCCAGGAGAGTATTGCAATGTCAAATCAAGAAGTTGCGAAGGAACGAATGAGGATTTCAGTAACTGATGAACTGAGGCGGGCATCAATGTTATGGAGGTGGAAATGGACTCTCTTTATGGTCTTACAATTTATCTCCTATTACAGCTTGGCCATTGCCACACATAATCCTGGAGTCACCGAATTCCCACAGTGCTGAGCACAACTGTGCTGGCTAATTACTAATTAGACTCGTTTTGAGTATTCACATTTTGTCTGCATTTCTGAACCATAACCTTGATTTTCCTGATATTGTCGGTGTCCAGATTGGCTCCTGAGCAACCTAGTCAAGCTGTGCCGAGGCCATTGTCATTGACCGCATAGAGCAGCCCTACAGACTGCCCATGATCGTTTGGACAAAATGTACGTTCTTGAACATGCTTTTCTGTTCAGAAGGTTTTGGGCTCCGGTACCATGATTTGTGTTGCCCTGAGCGGAGACGACCAGGTCTAATTTTTAGACCGATTGTCTCACTGTTATTGGAGTTGATCCTTTTTTGTATTGATTCTGGTTTATGCTTTAGTTGATCCAGGAATACCTGATGAAAAAGAGAGAAATCAATGATCAGAGTTATCCTAACCAGCTTCAATCTCTTTCTACATCAACAGTAAAAGAATGCGTGGTGCAGTTGGGTGAGAATGAAGAGCAGGATAAACTGGTTGCATCGTTATGGGGTGCGGAGCGCTGTTTACGTGTACTTGAGAGCGTAAGTTATAGATTAATACAAGTTTTTATTTGTCTTTTGGAAAAGAGAGCACAGCTTCACAACAAAGGCCTGACGATTGTGAAGGCAGAGGGATGGAGCAGTCACTTCGAGCCATCTCCGTTTCATGTTGACAGCCATGCAGCAGCTCTGAAACTCATGCCTTGCTGTAATTGGTTCTCTCCAGGTCTGATTATGCTGCATTCTGATATCTTGGGACAGTAACAATAGTTAGTGGGCAGCACAGTGTGGTGAGCACTTCTGCCTCACAGTGCCAGGGACCCAGATTCAATTCCAGTCGGATGACTGTCTGTCAGAAGCAAAGAACAAAGAAAAGTACAGCACAGGAACAGGCCCTAGCCCCTCCAAGCCTGCGCCGCCCATGCTGGCTGTCTAACCTAAAACATTCTGTACTTATGGGGTCACTTTCTCTCTATTCCCATCCAATTCATGTATTTGTCAAAACACCCCTCAAACATCACTACTGTACCTGCTTCCACCACCACCTCCGGCAGCAAGTTCCAGGCACCTACTACCCTCGTGTGTAAAGCAAAATCTTTTCTCACACCTTAAACTTATGTCCCCAGTAATTGACTCTTCCACCCTGGGAAAAAGGTTCTGACTATCCACTCTGTAATGGGAATTACAGGCCAGTTAGTCTTACTTCGGTGGTAGGCAAAGTAATGGAAAGGGTACTGAGGGATAGGATTTCTGAGCATCTGGAAAGGCACTGCTTGATTAGGGATAGTCAGCACGGATTTGTGAGGGGTAGGTCTTGCCTTACAAGTCTTATTGACTTCTTTGAGGAGGTGACCAAGCATGTGGATGAAGGTAAAGCAGTGGATGTAGTGTACATGGATTTTAGTAAGGCATTTGATAAGGTTCCCCATTGTAGGCTTGTGCAGAAAGTAAGGAGGCATGGGATAGTGGGAAATTTGGCCAGTTGGATAACAAACTGGCTAACCGATAGAAGACAGAGAGTGGTGGTGGATGGCAAATATTCAGCCTGGAGCCCAGTTATCAGTGGCGTACCGCAGGGATCAGTTCTGGGTCCTCTGCTGTTTGTGATTTTCATTAACGACTTGGATGAGGGAGTTGAAGGGTGGGTCAGTAAATTTGCAGATGATACGAAGATTGGTGGAGTTGTGGGTAGTGAGGAGGGCTGTTGTCGGCTTCAAAGAGACATAGATAGAATGCAGAGCTGGGCTGAGAAGTGGCAGATGGAGTTTAACCCTGACAAGTGTGAGGTTGTCCATTTTGGAAGGACAAATAGGAATGCGGAATACAGGGTTAACGGTAGGGTTCTTGGCAATGTGGAGGAGCAGAGAGATCTTGGGGTCTATGTTCATAGATCTTTGAAAGTTGCCACTCAAGTGGATAGAGCTGTGAAGAAGGCCTATGGTGTGCTAGCGTTCATTAGCAGAGGGATTGAATTTAAGAGCCGTGAGGTGATGATGCAGCTGTACAAAACTTTGGTCAGGCCACATTTGGAGTAGTGTGTGCAGTTCTGGTCGCCTCATTTTAGGAAGGATGTGGAAGCTTTGGAAAAAGTGCAAAGGAGATTTACCAGGATGTTGCCTGGAATGGAGAGTAGGTCATACGAGGAAAGGTTGAGGGTGCTAGGCCTTTTCTCATTAGAACGGGGAAGGGTGAGGGGCGACTTGATAGAGGTTTATAAGATGATTAGGGGAACAGATAGAGTAGACAGTCAGAGACTTTTCCCCCGGGTGGAACACACCATTACAAGGGGACATAAATTTCTGATAAATGGTGGAAGATATAGAGGGGATGTCAGAGGTAGGTTCTTTACCCAGAGAGTAGTGGGGGCATGGAATGCACTGCCTGTGGAAGTAGTTGAGTCGAAAACGTTAGGGACCTTCAAGCGGCTATTGGATAGGTACACGGATTAGGGTAGAATAATGGAGTGTAGGTTAACTTCTTAAGGGCAGCACGGTAGCATTGTGGATAGCACAATTGCTTCACAGCTCCAGGGTCCCAAGTTCGATTTCGACTTGGGTCACTGTCTGTGTGGAGTCTGCACATCCTCCCCGTGACTGTGTGGGTTTCCTCCGGGTACTCCGGTTTCCTCCCACAGTCCAAAGATGTGCAGGTTGGGTGGATTGGCCATGAAAAATTGTCCAAAATTCTATGATTAACCTAGGACAAAAGTTTGGCGCAACATCGTGGGCCGAAGGGCCTGTTCTGTGCTGTATTTCTCTATCTATCTATGCATGCCCCTCATAATCTTGGAGACCTCTATCAGGTCGCCCCTCAATCTCTGTCATTCCAGTGAGAACAAACCGAGTTTATCAAACCTCTTCTCATAGCTAATGCCCTCCATATCAGGCAAATCCTAGTAAACCTCTTCCGTACCCTCTCCAAAGCATCCACATCCTTCTGGTGGTGTGGTGACCAAATTGAACACTATACTCCAAGTGTGGCCTAATTTAAGGTTCTATACAGCTGCAGCATGACTTGCCAATTTTTATACTCTATATCCCGGCCGAGGAAGGCAAGCATGCTGTATGCCTTCTTGACTACCTTATCCACCTGCGTTGCCACTTTCAGTGACCTTTCTCCCCGTGTCTCCGAGTGATCCGGTTTCTTCCCACAGTCCGAATAAGTGCAGATTAGGTGGATTGGCCATGCTAAATTGCCTCTTAGTGTTCAAGGATGTGCAGGTTAGGTGGGGTTACTGGGATAGGGTGGGGGAGTGGTCCTCATTACGGTGCTCTTTCAGAGGGTCAGTAAAGACTTGATGGGCTGAATGGCCTCCTTTTGCACTGTAGGAATTCTATTCTAATATAAAGCTGATTCTGAGCTGTCATGCAACAATACTGCCCCAAATTCTGCTGTGGTTACTGAGTAAAGTAAGCAGCTTTACTGTATCACACATCTAAATACAATCAACTCTCTCCAGATCTGTCCACACCTGTCTTGGCCTAATAACATTGTGCTGAAGTTTTATGGGCAGAAGATGTCCTGTCTTTAAAAGCCAAGCTATCTCTCTGAATTTGGCAGCTGATGACTAAGCCCGATGCTTCTTAATAGCATCAGCAGCGTCTGAACCCAATACTGGAGGTATGGATAAAACCTATTGGTTGGGTCCTCCCAATAGTTCAGCATCATCAACTGATGCGCAACACTCGGGTTGTTCCAACCAAACTGGAGACGGACGGAGGGTGGCTGATATTGTAGGAAAACTTTTCTAAATGCGAAGAATCAAATTTGTCGAGCTGCGTGCCTGATTTTAAAATCCAGAGTTGTATTCACTTTGTGGGAAATTGTTACTGTCGGTCCCTTGCCAACACTCCATTCTGCATCTAATTGTAGAGTGGCCCTTAGTTTAAAAGTTGAATCTTGAGCTTGAACAGTGATCTGAGGGTAAGTGGAGCCTTTGCCAATATGCAAGGTCCTTTCATTTGTTGAGTGTGCTCTGGAGAAAGTGAACTGCCCAGCTTAATTTGTTTTTTTCATCAGGTTACAGTTCACAATCCAGAAAACCAAGGTTATCTTATAGCATACAAAGACTCCCAGCTTATCATCTCTTCTGCCATGTAAGTATGTATTGTAGGTAACTTGACAGGAATGTACAACACAAGTTTGTAAGGATAGTTATAGAAATGTGCATCGGAAATGAGAACATAATGTGTGACTTTTTAAATTGGGCATTCGATACTATCTTTACCCTAATCTTTGTCTTCTATCACCCACTTAACCTGAAGACTGCATTTGATCTAATTTCCCTTCTGGTGTCCAAGGAGACGACCAGTTGTTATTCCTGGTTCAAAGCCCTTTTAACTTCCTGATTTGCTGTTGAGTTTACATGCTGTGGCGTTTACTGCTGTGGTAGTTTTTTGACAATCAACAATTGACAACCAAAAATACTTGATACAAAATATGTGGTGTGGGTGGCCATATAAACACGAATTCCTGGATATGCACACAGCAACCACCTCACATCTGTGAATCATAGTCCCATCCCAGCCTAGCTGCTCATCGCCTGATTGATTCCACATCAGAGGGTAATTGAGGGTGGCTGCTTTGTCTCTGTTCAGCCGTGCACCTTTCAATCTCAAATCGTGGAATCTTCAAATACAAGGAGGGTATTAGGCACACTGTGCCAATGTTGGCTCTGTATTGTTTTCCATTCAAATATTTATCCAGTTTTCTTTGAAATTTTATTTTTGAATCTACTGTCAGCATCCTTTTCAATCAGAACTCACTTTTTAAAAAATGCTTCCTTGACACTCTGGTTCTTTAACTAATTATCTTCTCCAAGAAAAACAATCCCAGCATCTTCAGTTTTTCCAGAGAATTTGAGCCCTCATTTCTGGAGCCATTCTAGTAAATCCCTTCTGCATTCTGAGACCAGTTTGCCCTGAACTGATCGGTATTCCCCAGCCGAGACGACCCGACCCCCCCCCCCCCCCCCTCCCGGGCGCCGTATTTCTGAATGTTTAACATAACTTTGCTTTCATGGCTCTGTTTACAAAACCAAAAATTGAGAAAAAAGTTACATCTCTACAGTGTTTTTCATGACAACAGGATGTCCTGACATGCTTTACAGACCATTAACTACTTTTGAAGTGTCGTCACTATTGTACGAAATGCAGCAGCCAATTTGTGCACAGTAAGATCCCACGAACAGCAATGTGCTAATAGCTGGATAATCTAGTTTGTGATCTTTGAGGGTTGAATATTGGCCAAGACGCCGGGGTGACGTCCTCTGCTCTTCAAAAAAGTGCCAGGTGATTCTAAATGCCCAGCAGAGATGGCATCTCTGCCAATGTAGCATTCCCTCTACTGCGCTCAAGTTTCAGCCTTGTTTTTTGTGTTAAAGTCCTGGAGTGGGACTTGAACTCAGGACCTTGTCACCCAGCGACAATCTGAGCCATAGCTAACGCACAATGTTATTTGTGTTATTTAACAGTGTGATGAATTCAGGATTGTAGATATATTGGATTATAAACATATTGACAATTAAAGAGTTAAAAGCCTGGGTGATTGTGTTTGACTGCAGGAGCATGGCTTTTAGTAAATCTTGTTTTGCAAGACCAGAAAGCTTTTAGGATCGGGGGTGAAATTGACTAGAGTGAAAAGCTAAAGTGAAGGCTAAAACACTATTGTTTGACCAGGGGGAGTTCCTGGGGAGTTATTTTGTTTTTCAGCTTGGGGAAATTATGTCATTGCTGGGTGGAGCTACGGTTTTCCGACATTTTGAGAAAGCTTTTGAGTCGAGTTCTGATCCGCCCACAAGTAAAGTATTTTAGTAGATGAACCAAGTGTTCAACATCTATTACCGCAGTGCAGGTGTCACAAATAAGACACTGGCATCAGCCTGCCTTTTCAGCCTTTTGCTGCTCAATTTTTCAATCGTGATTAAGTGAATTTGCTCTCCTGCGATTAATCCAATAGGCTTTGTGATGGAGTAAGAAATATCACCAATGCCATTTAGATTTAGATTATTTATTTTTCTTTTCACACTGGCGTTCACTGTTAATGTCAAAATATTTTTTAAAAATATCTTCAGTTTGAAGTTTTCTGTGAAAGATTTGACTGCTGATTAGCTATTGTGAAGCCTGTTCTTGCTGACCTCCTGTCGGTGCTATCTTATTGCCCCTGCCTACTGTGCATTGCTGTGACATTTTTCAAATGGGATGTTTCTGCAATTCTGATGAACACGGACAGCTGGCCGATTCTTACTGCCATCAGCAGGTTCAAATTGACCCAGCTGCAATGAAGCATAATAAGTCCATTGGTTTAAGTCCCTAATCTCACTCAGTCATTGAGAATGTAGTGACAAAAGAACACTTATTTCCTGATTGGCCAGTTTCTTTTGGTCTCTCTCTTGCTTTATAGTCAGCATGTTCAGTTCTTGTTGCAGTCACTCTTCTGCTAATGTTTAGTGTTTTTCTTAACCCTCAGTCTTCTCACTCTGTCTCTCCCTGCTCCGCCAGCTTTCTGCAAAGGAAAACACATTCTAGTTGCCTGGCTTTGACCAAGAGGTGGTGCAGTTTGAGCCGAGTGAGCTGCGTATTTTCTATCAGTTCTGCCAGTTTTCTACATGTAACCACTGAGTGGCACTCCATCCAATTGCAGAATAAAACCCAACACACACATGCATTGCATTTTCTGGTGTATTTGTCATGGAAAGGAAGACTGAACTATTCTAACATATTAAACGGGAACAGCAATAACTTGTCTTTGAATAAATGTATTTGGATTGTGTCTTTCATATAAAACATCCCAAGGAGCTTCACAGGAGTGTTATAAAATTTTGACACCAAACTATTTAAAGTGATGGGACAGATGGTGAAAAGCTTGGCCAAGGAGTTAAGTTTTAACCAGCTTCGTAAAGGAGGAAAGAGTTGTAGAGTCGTTTGGGGAGGGTATTCCAGAGCTTAGCGCCCAGGCAGCTGAAGGGTTAGCCGCCAGTTGTGGAGAAATATAAAACCTTGTTCAGATGCTTTAAGAATGCAGGGTCTGGCTGTTTTTACATAAACTGTGTCACGGAAGAAGATCCAAGATGTGGAATGCGCAGAAAACTGTGAAACCCAGACAGGCTTGAAGTTTTGTACGGTATGGTGGGCAGGTGATGACATTTTGAATGATGAAATGAGAATTATGTATTCTGGAGGAGGAGCAGTAATGCTCGACACATGCTGTTAACTGAGTGAAATGAAATGTGAATCAGGTAAACAAATACTAGTAAGGGACAGCCAATCAACATTTCTATTGTTTGGGTTTATATGTCACAAGTGAAGATCCAGACAGGGAGGTTGATGAAATGTATAATAAAATTGGAAAATGAATCCTACAGGAGAGTGGAAAGAGTTATGTGATTGTTATGGGAGACTGTGATTGGAGAAGGGAGGTATGACAAAGCAAGACCATATGGACTATAAATTAGTGAGAGCAAAATCAGGTAGATTTTTGCAAAAGAACAGAACTCATGGTAAATAAGCAATTTGAGTTTTATTCATGGAAATATTTGGTGACGCAGTGTTAACGCAAAGGCTAAGCTGGGAGCTGACAGTCTCTGATTATAATCTTATGAAAATGGACCGATTGAATGGCCAGACTGAAGATCTAAGGTGTAAAACACTGAAAACGGTGGAGCCCAGAGGGGCAGGAAAAAGTAAATGAAGAATACAAAGCGCCAGCCAGCCAACAAAGATAAGGATACCATCAACAGGAATGCTCAACAGAGGAAACTGATTGATTAGAGAATCTATCAAGGAAGAAGGGCCAAACAGCAGAGGGTTTTAAGAGGAACAATTGGCCTGATTGCCCATGGATCAAAGGTTTTGTTGGGAATTGGGACAGAGTAGGTGGGAAGGCACGGAACAGGGAGTCGGAACCATATGGAGTTTGCCAAGGGTGATTATCACCAGTCTTCTCCAATGTCTATGCAGAAGCAATGATTAAATAAGTGTTTGAAGACACAGAATCTGGTGTTAAGATTAGAAAGGTGAATGATAACATCAGTTAGATTTGCAGCTGACAAAGCAATTTGTAGCAAGCACAGAAGGATTACAAGAACGAGTAGATAAGACTAGTCACAGTGGGTATGACTTTTAGAATGAAATGAACATTGGAAAAACCACGTGATGGACATCTCCAAATTACCAACAAATATTTATATATTCATAGAATGAAGAGGACTGAAATAGGTACAAGAATTCTAGTATTTAGGAAACAGGAGATATACAACAAGGGAAAGTTGCTAGTGTCACACCGGAGGATTTAAACTAGTGTGGCAGGAACCGGAGCAATAGGTCAGAAGGTAAAATAACTGAAGGGAAATTAGAGAATAGGGCCAGCAAGGCTCTGAGGAAGAGCAGGCAGGGAGATGTTCCTGAATACAGCGGGACTGGTGGTCCGAAGTGCATTTGTTTCAATACAAGAAGTATATCTGTAAGGCAGATGAACTTTGTATTAGTACTTGGAACTATGGTGTTGTTGCCATTACAGAGACTTGGTTAAGGGAAGGAGAGGATTGGCAGCTAAACATTCCAGGATTTAAATGTTTCAGGCAGGATAGAGAGGGATATAAAAGGGATGGGGGAGTTGCATTACTGGTTAAGGAGAATAGCACAGCTGTACTGTGGCAGGACACTGAGGGCTCATGCAGCGAGGCAATATGGGTAGAGTTTAGGAATAGGGTGCTCCGGTTTCCCCCCCACAAGTCCCGAAAGGTGTGCTATTAGGTAATATGGACACTCTGAATTCTCCCTGTGTGTACCCGAACAGGTGCCGGAATGTGGCTTTTCATTGTAATGATAATGTAACCCTACTTGTGACAATAAAGATTATTTATTTATTATAACAATATTCGCCAGGAACTGAAGAATCTAGATTGGGGGTGGATGTTTGAGAGTAAATCAACATCTGGTATGTGGGAGGCTTTCAAAAGCCAGTCGATAGGAATTCAGGACCGACATGTCCCTATGAGGAAGAAGGATAAGTATGGCAAGTTTCGGGAACCTTGGGTAACGAGGGATATTTTGAGCCTAGTCCAAAAGGAAAAGGAAACATTTGTAAGGGCTTGAAGGCTGGGCACAGACAAAGCCTGTGAGGAACAGAAGGAAAGTAGGAAGGAACTTAAGCAAGTAGTCAAGAAGGCTAAAAGGGGTCACGGAAATTCATTGGCAAATGGGATTAAGGAAAATCCCAAGGCTTTTTACAGATATACAACGGGCACAAGGATTGGCAGGGCAAGGGTCGGCTCACTTAAGGACAGCGGAGGGAATCTGTGCGTGGAGCCACATGAAATGGACAAGGTACTAAATGAGTACTTGGTATCAGTATTCACCAAAAACAAGGATTTGGTGGATGATGTGTCTGGGGAAGGGTGTGTAGATAGTCTGGGTCACATTGAGATCAAAAAGGGGGAGATGTTGGGTGTCTTTAAAAATATTAAGGTAGATAAGTCCCCAGGGCCTGATGGGATCTACTCCAGAATACTGAAAGAGGCGAGAGAGGAAATTGCTGAGGCCTTGGCAGAAATCTTTGGGGATTGTGAAGGGGAGATTGTGTCTCACTAACTTGATCGAGTTTTTCAAGTAAGTGACAAAGATTATTATGAAGGTTCGGACAGTGGATGTTGTCTACATGGACTTCAGTAAGACCTTTGACAAGGTCCCTCATGGCAGACTGGTACAGAAGGTGAAATATGGGATCAGAGTTGAACTAGCAAGATGGATACAGAACATGTATAGATCGGATGGAGACTTGGGCGGAGAGATGGCAGATGGAGTTTAACCCACAAAAATGAGAGGTAATACATTTTGGAAAGTTTAATATAGATGGCAAATATACAGTAAATGGCAGAACCCTTTAAGAGTATTGACAGGCAGAGGGATCTGGGTGTGCAGGTCCACAGGTCAAAAGGTGGCAACGCAGGTGGAGAAGGTAGTCAAGAAGGCATATGGTATGCTTGCTTTTGGCCTGGGCATTGAGTATAAAAATTGGCAAGTCATGTTGCAACTGTATAGAACTCGAGTTAGGCAGTACTGGGAATATAGTGTTCAATTCTGCTCACCACACTACCAGAAGGATGTAGAGGCTTTGGAGAGGGTACAGAAGAGGTTTATCAGGATGTTGTCTGTTATGGAGGGTATTAGCTGTGAGGAAAGGCTGGATAAACTCTGTTTGTTCTCACTAGAACAACCAAGGTTGATGGCCGACCTGATAGAAGTCTACAAAATTGAGGGGCATGGACAGAGTGGATAGTCAGAAGTTTTTCTCCCAGGGGGGTAGAGTCAGTTGCGAGGGGACATAGGTTTAAGGGGCAAAGTTTAGAGGAGATGTGCGAGCAAAGTTTTTTTTTTTTACACAGAGGGTAGTGGGTGCCTGAGGAGGTGGTGGAAGCAGGTATGATAGTGACGTTTAAGGGGCATCTTGACAAATACATGAATAGGATGGGAATAGAGGGATACGGACCCCAGAAGTTGAGAAGGTTTTAGGTTACACAGGCAGCATGGTTGACGCAGGCTTGGAGGGCCGAAGGGCCTGTTCTGTGCTGTACTTTTCTTCGTACACATAGAAGGTGGAAGAAAGAAATAAAAAGAATTATAATGGAAAGAGACAGTCGCTAACCGGAAAAAAACTCGAGCGCCTTGTAAAAGCTGAGATTTCGAGTTTTGCGTGGGTGTGAAACAGGTTCCTGGGGAAGGAGGAGATCACCTTGCTCAGTAGCTGTGAAATGTGGTTTGGAAGAGAACGAAGAGGATCAGCTGGACAGAAAAAGTAACAAATGAGGTGCTGTGGAGAGTGAACGAACTTGGTGAATATAATTCCGAACAGAGACCAGGCAGGGTACATCTTAAAAGACAATGAGATTAGTAAGAAAAGTTATGGACGGAAGCTTTCCAGGAAAATTAAGAAGGAGCAGCACGGTAGCACAAGTGGATAGCACTGTGGCTTCACAGCGCCAGGGTCCCAGGTTCGATTCCCTGCTGGGTCACTGTCTGTGCAGAGTCTGCAGGTTCTCCCCGTGTCTGCGTGGGTTTCCTCTGGGTGCTCCGGTTTCCTCCCACAGTCCAAAGACGTGCAGGTTAGGTGGATTGACCATGCTAAATTGTCCTTGGTGTCCATAAAGGTTAGAAGGTGTTATTGGGTTACGGGGATAGGGTGGAAGTGAGGGCTTAAGTGGGTCGGTGCGGACTCAATGGGCGGAATGGCCTCCTTCTGCACTGTATGAAAATTAAATTTGGCAGCACGGTAGCCTTGTGGATAGCACAATTGCTTCACATCTCCAGTGTCCCAGGTTCGATTCCAGCTTGGGTCACTGTCTGTGTGGAGTCTGCACATCCTCCTCGAGTGTGTGGGTTTCCTCCGGGTGCTCCGGTTTCCTCCCACAGTCCAAAGATGTGCAGGTTAGGTGGATTGGCCACGATAAATTGCCCTTAGTGTCCAAAATTGCCCTTAGTGTTGGGTGGGGTTACTGGGTTATGGGGATAAGGTGGAGGTGTTGACCTTGGGTAGGGTGCTCTTTCCAAGAGCCGGTGCAGACTTGATGGGCCGAATGGCCTCCTTCTGCATTGCAAATTCTATCTATGAAATGAAATGAAAATCGCTTATTGTCACAGGTAGGCTTCAGTGAAGTTACTGTGAAAAGCCCCTAGTCTCCACATTCCGGCGCCTGTTCGGGGAGGCCGGTACGGGAATTAACCGTGCTGTTGGCCTGCCTTGGTCAGCTTTCAAAGCCAGCGATTTAGCCCTGTGCTAAACCAGCCCCACATTTTTGTGTGTATGTTGTATGAATCTATGAAGGAGGAGAACATCAATGCTGGATAGCTTGAAAATGAAAGGATTGACACAGGATGAAACGACGTGGCAAAGACTACAAGCCAAGGACCTGCCTTTAGGAACAGCACTTTTGATAATGAGCTCTATTTGATTGCACCAAAATTAATGTTGAGTGCCTGATGAGATTTTCTGCATTTAATTGGCTGTAAGTTTGTGTTATTTCTACTTTCTAACCCAACCCTAAAATTACACTGGAATGAAACTACTGGGTGAGTGCGGTTACTGTCTCTTAAATAGGACTACGGCGTTATGAAATAGTAATATCAGGGGAGGTCACTAAAGTCGTATAAAAGGATTCAAAACGCATCTATAAAATCTTGGTTAGACCACGCAGCTGTGTACATTTTATGCTCTCCATATTCTAAAAAGGAGCAGGAGAGATGGTACAAAAAGTTTTCAAGTTGGTACCGGAAAGATGTTACCACTTGCAGGAGAATCCGAAACATGATACAAGTTTGCAATAAATTAGGAATTCTCACAAAACCTTTACTCGGTGGTTAGAATGTGCAACCCACTACCTCAGTGAGGCACCATCATTGACGCATTAAGGGGAAGTTAAATATGTGAATAAGAAAGAAAATGGAATAAACGTTCTGCTGATAGCGAGATAAAGTCAGTTGGAAGAAGGGTTATGGGGCTTGAAAAATGGCACAGACTAGTTGGTCCAAATGGCCTGTTCTGTAAACATTCTATGAATAATGAATGTACCTAAAGGACAACAGCATGAAAGCAAGTAATTCCGCCCTTTCTGCTTGTGTTAATTGTATATCAATGATGTTTAATTATGTTCAGGTTGAGGGAATTCATTTAGGTTTCACTTGAACCCAGAAAGAGACACGGTGAAACTGGGATGGTTGAGTTAGGAGATGCATGCTTGAAATGTTTTCATCGGTAGATATAAGACTGAGTAGGGATTGGCTCCAGTATCATCCTTCAACAAGTGGCTTTCTGGAATGGAACATCTGGGCCTTTTTGCTATCCGATTATCCCCTTCCTTGCTCTTTCCCCTTGGCCCTTCAAAATTTCCCCTTCAAGTACTTATCCTGTTCCCTTTTGGAAATTACTGTAAGTTTATAAAATTATTATAGGATCCTCGGGGAACTTGACAGGGTGGATGATGAAAAGATGTTTCCCCTTATGGGAGAGGATAAAACTAGGGGGCACAGTTTACCCTAAGGGGGTTCCGAAGACTGATGTAAGACATTTTTTCCGAGCATCTTGAATCTTTGGAAATCTTCCCAGAGAGTGGTGGAGGCAGGGTCATGGCAGAGATAGGTAACAATTTTTTTCGGGCATCGGCGAGAATATGGAGTTGGCGGCATAATTGTATTGAATGATGGAACAGGTTTGAGGGTCTAATTTGTATGTCTGGATGTATTGTGGCTATTTCCAAAGTCCTTTCAGGCTGTGTGCAGCTGGAGGGTGAAATATTTTGCGTTGCACCTTTGTCAAGGTACCACAACATGTTATGAAACTCTGTGAGGCCATTGGTTTGAAATTGTTGCGGTGCACTTAAAATTCTGTCACCATCACTGCTTCATTGAGTCACCTGAAGAATGCAAGAAAAGTTGCTTTGTGGAGGCAGGTGTATTGGTCACTTTCTAAAGTTAAAAGCAAACTTTCCGTTGATCCTTGCAGTGAAAGTGGTTAAAGCTGAGAGAATATGTCTTGGTAAGTTTGACCTGCAGCCTGAAATGATTATTGGTTATTGTCAGTCTGAATATTACTATTTGTCATGTCAGTTACAAGGAGCTAATTTCATCCGGGTGCTTCCCTCGAACTCTGCAGAGCCCACCATGAGCTGCTAATCACATTGCCCTATTGTCACAAAGGCCATGGTCTCGGGAGAGGATTCGTACTTTGAAAAAAATACAGGAAGGCTGAAGCACATTGGCATAGAATCTTAGCCTTGACACGGGTCTTCTCTGCTTGCAGAGGCCCCCGGGGATAGAAATTCTCCTGGTTTGTTTTGTATTGCACACAATATATTGGCTTGTTTATGAATGTGCTTCTGTCTCTAATCTGATTAGTGGCAAAGTGGAGCTCTCACAGATGCTGGAACAGATCTGACACTGTGAACCCTCCCTGTGCTTCCTATTTCATAGGCTGTGGCAGAGAGGGGAACAGCAGGTCAGGAAGGTAGCCAAGAGCCAGTAAGTTGGTTAATTATATTCATGTCACGTCTTGGAAATTATCTCAATCTCAAAACAAATTTATTGCTTGATTGTAGTTTTTAAAGTAATTTCACTGTGCTTGGTACAATTTCTTCAATGTTCCTTCTGTGCCCTGATCACTTGTTAAAACAGTTTGTTACTACATCTACTCCTGTACATTAACTTTCAAATACGGCACTTGTATACAGACTTCTCCCTCTCCTCACCTTGCAATTCAGATGGTAGGAGGTGGAAAAAGGGTGGCTGTGGCCTTCCCTTCCCAGCAGAGAAATACTCATTTGTCAGGTTTGATCTTGGTATGGTGGTGAAGCTGGAATTTGTTGCCTATCCTGGGATTACTTGAGCAGTTGATGGGTGGATCGTCTCCTTGAACTGCTGCAGTCTGTGTGATGATGTTCCCCTCATGGTGTCAGGCAGGGAATTCCAGGATAAGTATGTGGTTTCACAGGGAGGTTTGAGGTGATGCTTGACATTACATGGCATTGTTGGTCGTATCCTTTAGTGCTGGAAGCCACAGGATATGGTGGTGATGGTAACGAAACATTGCCCAGTTGCTGCTATGCATCTGGTAGATTGTACACACTGTTGCCAGTGATGGAGTGGATATTGAGACCGATTATCTTGGATGCTGTTGAGTTTTTTGTTGGAACTGAAGCATTCCAGGCAAGTGTTTTGTTTGTTCTTGGGATGTAGATGTCGCTAGCTGGGCAGCCTTTGTTGCCCATCCCCAATTGCCCTTGAGTTGGTGGTGAGCTGCTGCCTTGAGCCGCTGCAGCCCATCTGTTTTAGGAACTCCCGTAGTGCTGTCAGGAAGCGAGTTCCAGGATTTTGACCCAGCAACAGTGAAGGAACGGTGCCTGAGTCAATGAATTGGAGGGGAACCTGCAGGTGGTGGTGTTCCCGTACATCTGCCCTTGTCCTCAAGAGATTGTGCTTAGAAAGTGATGAATATTCCACCATGTTTGTGGCCAGCCTTGCAGATGGAGGACAGAATTTGAGGAGTCAGGAAGTGAGTCACTCATCGGAGTCGTGTCGCGTCTTTTCGTCCGACGTCATTTCGTCCAACGACACTTCGTCCACGTCTTTTGGTCCAACGTCTTTTTGTCCGCCCGTCTTTTGGTCCAACGTCACTTCGTCCAATTAACCAATTGCAAATCAACTCCGTATAAAAGCATTTAATTGATAGAAAGCAGGCACAATACAGCAAGTGAATTTAATTGCTAAAATGCAAGTAATTGATGAAATGCAAGTAAAATGCAAGCTGAAAAATGCAGTTAAAAAGTTAAAAAATCTAAAAATGCATTTAAAAAGATCTAAAAGTTTACTAAGGATGAATTCCCGAAATTACTTAAAATTGATGTAAATTGTGAGCAACATTCCTCAAGAAATCAATTTTCGCTGTAGGAACATATTCAACGACCAATCTTTTGAGGCGTTCAGTTATTTTCTTGTATCGCGTACATGACGTCGACTGATCTCCCCGAAGAATTTGAGCCTTTTTGCCTATTATTAGCCCTTCCCTGAACTTTGCCATTTCTGGATGGGCGAATTCGGGATTAGGAAAGAGACCGATAATATCTATCCTTTAACGAGGCTCGTTAAAGGGGAGAGAACGATAATAACTATCCTTTAACGAGGCTCGTTAAAGGAAAGAGGCTGGTAATAAAGATCCTTTATTGTATATTATGTGCATTTGAGAAGATTTCTATTTACAAAAGTTAAAGTGGAGTGGAGTGCTACTAAGCAAGTTTGGTCATGCTAAATTACTATGCTACTAAAAAAGTCTTTGACAAAAAAAATCATCCGACAAAAACACTCAAAAAGTCACAAAAATTCTTTGACCAAGAAAATCATCCGACAAAAACACGTAAAAAGTCACAAAAATTCTTTGACGAAAAAAATCACCGGACAAAATGACGTTGGACCAAAAGACGAGCGGACAAAAAGACGTTGGACCAAAAGACGTGGACGAAGTGTCGTTGGACGAAATGACGTCGGACAAAAAGACATAGCACCCATCGGAGTACCCAGTTTTTGAGGTAAGGATGTTGCCATGATATTCTGTCGCTGAGCCAGTTCATCAACTGGTCAACAGTGACCCCCAAGATTGTGTTCATGTCGAAAAATGGTTGATGGCTGTCTGGTCTTCTGGAGGTGATCGTTACCTGCCAATATGATCTGATGTAGCTCTCTGGAGTTGCAGAAACAAACCTGTACAGCAACAGAAGCGCAACAGTAGTGGAAAGACTGGAGAGATTCAGGTTATTCTTGGAGCAGGGACGGCGCCGAGGACCTGGGTTCGATCCCTGGCCCGGGTCACTATCTGTGTGGAGTTTTCACATTCTCCCTGTGTCTGGGTGGGTCTCACCCCCACAACCCAAAAAAGTTGTGCAGGTGAGGTGGATTGACCACGCTAAATTGTCCCTTAATTGGAAAACATTTTTAAAAATTAAGAAAAACATTTTTGGAGCAGGGAAGGCTAAAGGGAGATTTATTAGAGGTGTTAGAAATTGAGGGGTTTTGATAAAGCAGGTGAAAAGCTGTTTTTGCTGGTGGGAGGGTCGGTCCCCAGAGAACACACATTTCAGATAATGAGCAAAAAATGAAGAACAAATTACACAATTATACATTTATCGTGATCTGGAATGCACTGGTTCAAAGGACAGTGGAAGAAAATTCAGTCGTAACTTTCAAAAAGAAATTAGTTAAATACTTGAGGGGAAAGCAGATGACCGGAATATGGGGAACGAGCAGGAGATGAATTGGATAGTTGTTTGGAAGTGCCAACATGGGCATGATGGGCCGTCACCGGCATGATGCGCTGAACGGTGTTGTTCTGTGAATGGGTATGGATAAGCTACTTTCTATATTGATATGTTGCTGCCTAACACACTGGTTTCAGACTGCAGTGCTTGGTTTCCATGTTTCAACATTTTCAACCCAATTCCCCACCCATGAATAAAGACCAAACACACATCTGGAGGTGAACAGTGTATTAACTGTAATTATGAACTTTGATTCTCAATGCGTAGAAAATTCCAGCAGTAATTTTCAATTTTTATTTTTGCTTCTTCCTTTGCTGTCTTGTGCACTTGTTTCTTTCCTCTTATCCTCTCCTTCCCTCATTAAGTAATTTTCTTGTGAGCTACTGTTTTTCTTTTGTCATTGTTTCTGGGCTAAGCATGTGATCTCAAGGAAGAGTGTGGGTTTTAAGTTAGGGTACACATGCTGTTCTCAATATGGAATATTTGCCATCTGCTTAGCAGCGAACTGTCACATACCGTTAGGCTGACAGTCCACAGGCATCACAGTTACACTGCTGACTTGTCCTGTACTCCTTCAGTCGCGAAGAATTAAGACAAAACTCATTTGGATACTGTCAAATGATGGCAATTTAATTTTAGCATGACTTTTTCATCTGAGGGCAGCTTGGTGTCTGATGGGAAGTATCAGCAGCTTTGTATTTGAGGAAATCCAACAGGAAACCTCTGGACATGGTTCATCATTGCTGTTGTTGGAGGATGATGAAGCATTTCCTTTTACTGAGCAGTGATTATTAAACCATTGAATCTGGTCACATGTCAATGCAATATATTCAGGATCAATAAACAGTTTTGTTAAACCAAAAGTACAATAGACCCCAATAAAATATGAAAAGCAGGAATGTGTGGTGTATTTTATGTCATAATTTGCAAACCCAGGTTGTGGTCACAATCAGGTGATCAGACTTCATACAAGTAGCGACAGATGGTTTCACATTTAAATGCCAAATTTAAAAATTACACACATGTATTTTTGGCTTCTATAATGGTCACCACCTCTAATATCTCCTGCACAGTGACATTAAAATTGTAAAACACATCTTTTAGCAAGGAGCAGATAATGAGGATTTTTCAGTATATGCATTCTCTATAAAAGCATTCGGCATTCAAATATATTTATTTTTGGGGAGGGTTCGGATTCCTGGGGAGTGAGCCACCAGAGCCCCAAATAGTGCAGAAAATCTTTTAGGAAAGTGTGCACAGTGAGGAACCGTTTTAGCCATTGCGCCACGACCATTGCATGATCCACTATCTAGTCTACCAAATAGAATCTTGATATTTGAAGGGCTGTGAATTGCTTTTGAGGTTTAGTGACCCTTGTGGAAGTGAATACCACATTTTTGTCTAATTTTGAAATGTGGCATTTTTCTCTGACGGCACTGGCTAATGTCTGACCACCCCACCTGTTCAGCTTGTGACCAAAGTATTTTAAAAAACTTTTTATGGCCTAGTCTCTGTAGTTTTATTGGCTTTGTTTAATGATCAGGATGTGATTTCATTCTTTGATTGTTGACAGATGACTGCTGAATCAGCATGTCTTTTCCCTTTACCTACCGAGAGTCAGTGCATTTAATGTTCTATTGCTGCTTTGAGACGAGAATGTAGATGGTGCTTTCCCTCGGCAGTCAGTATTCAAAGCAATGCCTGCAGTATTTCAGTCCATTTCAGCAATTAGGCTATCATTTAGTAAATCAATAATGCAGGGTTTGAAACTGTGATGATACGTTATCTGTCTGCTCCTTTGTGTGCATGAAATGAATGCATTTGAGGGGCTCAGGTGATTAGTCGTATTCAACAACCTGGTTGACCCGTGGAACAAGTTTGAGGAATGATTTGTGGAGCCATGTTGGAGGGATGACTTTGTTCTTGTTCACATTCTTCTGTACATGCTGCCAGTCAGTGAGAATTCTCATCGTAGCAAGTTTTAAAATGCAGAAATCTGTTGCATTGTGAATGTGAGAAAGAGGAGCTGGAGTATACAAGGTAGATGTTATTTTTGGTTGAAGCACAGCAGAGATTGTGAATTCTGAGTTAGAAGTTAAATGCTGCAGGAGAGTTAGCCAAGACTATTGTAGTGCACCTGGCAGCTTTTGTTCATTGCCAATCCCTGTTATCCCAATCACGAGCAAACGGGGTCATGAAAAGGGGTAAAATGGAAAAAATATAATTTTTAAAGCATGGATTTTTACATCTTCCAGAATGGAAGTGTGCAAACCTGGGGGGGGGGGATACGTTCACATTTTTAAGCATTTTGTTTGCTTCGTGCTGCAGTCTTTACCAGAATTCTGAAGTCAATCTGCAATATTGTGTGACAGACTGAATTGCAATCTGATTTGAGTTGCATGATTTAAATTGTTTAATGTGAACTGAGCCACAGATTTCCAAATACACAACCTTCCCTCTCCTGATGCCTTGTTAAATGTGCTTTATCTGCAGGGCTTTGCGACACTGTGAGCAACTGATCACACGATATAACCGGGAAGATAGCAAGGTTTGCATGGCAAACAGCAATTCCCTCCCACATTACAATGCCTCCAGTCATACTGGCAAAGCAGTGGAGGACTGCATGAGAGCAATCTTTGGGGTCTTGTTAAATTTGACCAATGACAATGGTAAGTTTTTAAGTGGAGGAAGCATATCTGCTCCCTGCCACTCGGCTCAAAATTTAAGGAATAAATACATGAAATGCTGAGTTTTGAGAATGTGATTTGTGGTGAGGTGAGCAGGACATGGACTGTGGCCTCAGTAAAATAGAATGAGGATCACATTAAACTTGGATAACTGGAGGAGAGGTTGTATGTTCAACTTATGCTATTTTCCCCACATGTGTTGAGGGCAAGAAAGCATTTTGTGCACCATTGTACTCTTGCCTCAGTGCCTTGGGTATGCGGAGTAGAAAATAATTGTAACATACAAATCGTCAATGTTGCTTTTAAAGGTGGGAGCTGTGACATTAACTTCATTTTTATTAATTAAGTATACTCCCTATATCCTGATTTCCCCACCCTTCAAGTTATTCAGTGTTTGTCCTGGCTTCAAAATGTCAGTAATGTTCAGTTGCAGTCACCAAATCAGTTATTGCAGCAGAGAAGATGGCTATTCAGCCCATCGAGTCTATGCTGGCTCTCTAGAGAAAACTATTCAATCCCATTCCTCACTCTGCTGCAAGTTTATTTGTTACAAGTACCCATCCAATTTCTCTTTGAAACCATTGATTATCTATGGTTCCACCATCCTCACAAGGTATAGAGTTCCAGGTCATTAGCTCTCGCTATGTGAAAATGTTCTTCCTCTTAGTCCTTTACCATCTGCCCAAAGCTTTCCTTTGTCTACCTTAATCTAAACCTGTCATGATCTTGCACACCTCTATCAAATTTCCCCTCAATCTCCTTTACTCCAAAAACCACCCCAGCTCTACAACCTAACCCTGTGGCTAAACTCCTCCAATCGCTGCAATCATTCTGGTGAATCTCCTCTGCACTCTCACATCCTAAAGTGTGGTGACCAGTATTGGACATAATACTCTAGTTGTAACTTCGCTATTTTAGTATCCCATGCCTCTATTTATGAAACCCAAGATCCAGTATGTTTTGCTAACTATTCCCTCAATATGTCTGCCACCTTCAAAGAACTATAAACATGAACACCCAGGCCACTCTTTCCCTACGCACTTTAGAACTGTCCATTAAATCCATATTGCCTCTCCCTATTCCTTCTCTCAAAATACATCACATCACATTTCTCTAAATACCAGTGTCGACCATCGTCTGAAATATCGTCATATATCATGACTCACTGTTTTCTGTCCTTAAACCAATTCTTCATCCAAACTGACCCTCCTATTCCACCAGCCTTCATTTACGAACCAACCTTTTTATGTTAAATGTTTTCTTAAAATTTATTTTGACAACATAAACGCATTCCCTTATCAACCTTCTCTGTTGCTTCAAAAAGTTCAATTAGAATAGTCGAGCTTGATCTACATTTTACGAATCAATGCTGGCTCTCCTTAATCCCATCCAAGGTGCTATTGATGCTCCCCCACCTCTCCCGATTATTATTATAAAACCTTACCCAACCGATGTTAATGACCAACTGGGAGTCCTGAGGAATGCCCTTGCGGCATTTCTTGAATTTAATTTTTTTTCCCCCCCTAAAACCCCCCTGACCTAGTAACTTATTGTTGAGCCAGAAAGTCGAGGAAAGGCTGCCACCTCCTAAAGAACCTTTGTACCGACCCCCTCAGGGCGAATTTGACCCCCTCCAGCTGAATGAATCCCGCCATGTCATTAATCCAGGTCTCCACGCTCGGAGGTCTCGCATCTTTCCATTGCAGCAAGATCCTCCGCCGGGCTACTAGGGACGCAAAGGCCAAGACATCGGCCTCTTTTGCCTCCTGCACTCCCGGCTCCACCCCAACCCCAAATATCACGAGTCCCCAGCCTGGCTTGACCCTGGATCCCACCACCCTCGACACCATCCTCGCCACCCCCTTCCAGAACTCCTCCAGTGCCGGGCATGCCCAGAACATATGGGCATGGTTCGCTGGATTCCCCGAACACCTGACGCACCTGTCTTCGCCCCCAAAGAACCTACTCATCCTAGATCCGGACATGTGGGCCCGGTGCAGCACCTTGAACTGGATGAGACTAAGCCTCGCACATGAAGAGGAGGAGTTCACCCTCTCCAGGGCGTCCGCCCATGTCCCCTCCTCAATCTGCTCCCCCAGCTCCACCTCCCGCTTAGCCTTCAGCTCCTCTACCGACGCCTCCCCCACCTCCTGCATTACCTGGTAGATGTCAGACACCTTCCCATCCCCGACCCACACCCCCCGAAAGCACTCTATCCCTTACCCCCCGCGGGGGCAGCAAAGGGAACACCTCCACCTGTCGCCTAGCAAACGCCTTGACCTGAAGGTACCTGAACATATTCCCCGGGGGGAGCTCAAACTTCTCCTCCAGTTCATCAAGGCTCGCGAAACTCCCGTCAATAAACAGGTCTCCCAACTTCCTAATGCCCGCCCTGTGCCACCCCAGGAACCCGCCATCCATGTTCCCTGGGACAAACCAGTGGTTCCCCCGCAGCGGGGCCTCCACCGAGCCCCCCACTTCCCCCTGTGTCGCCTCCACTGCCCCCAAATTTTGAGGGTAGCCGCCACCACCGGGCTCATAGTGTACCTCGTTGGAGGGAGCGGCAGCGGCGCCGTTACCAGTGCCTTCAGGCTCGTGCCTCCACAGGACGCCATCTCCATCCGTTTCCATGCTGCCCCCTCCCCATCCATTACCCACTTGCGTACCATCGAGACGTTAGCCACCCAATAGTACCCAGAGAGGTTGGGCAGCACCAGCCCCCCCTCTATCCCTGCCCCGCTCCAAAAAGGTCCTCCTTACCCTCGGAGTCCCGTGCGCCCAAACAAATCCCAGAATGCTGCTGTTCACCCTCCTAAAAAAGGCCCTCGGAACGAAAATGGGGAGGCACTGAAACAAAAACCTCGGGAGCACCGTCATTTTAACGGACTGTACTCTACCCGCCAACGACAACGGCAGCATGTCCCACCTTTTAGATTCCTCCTCCATCTGCTCCACCAACCTAGTAAAATTGAGCTTGTGCAGAGTCCCCCAGCTCCTAGCCACCTGAACCCCCAGGTACCTAAAACTCCTCACTCCCCTCTTTAGCGGGAGCCTACCAATTCCCCCCCTCCTGATTTCCCGGGTGTACGACAAACAGCTCACTCTTGCCCAGGTTCAATTTATATCCCGTGAAACTCCTGAACTCAGCAAGAATCTCCATCACCTCCTGCATTCCCCCCACCGGGTCTGCTACATACAACAGCAAGTCATCCACATACAGCGACACTCGGTGCTCCTCTTCCCCCCCCCCCCCCCCCCCCCTCCCCCCCGCGCCAAACCCCTCCACCACCTCGACTCCCTGAGAGCCAAGGCAAGAGGCTCAATTGCCAGCGCAAAAAGCAAGGGGGACAGGGAGTACCCCTTCCTCGTCCCACGGTGGAGCCTGAAGTACTCGGACCTCCTCCCATTTGTCGCTGCACTCGCCATCGGGGCCTCGTACAGCAACCTCACCCATTTAATAAACCCCACCCCAAACCCGAACCTCTCCAACACCTCCCACAAGTACCCCCACTCAACCCTGTCAAAGGCCTTCTCCGCATCCAATGCCACCACAATCTCCGCCTCCTTCTGCTGCCGGCATCATTATCACATTTAGCAGCCTTCGCACGTTGGTGTTCAGCTGCCTCCCCTTCACAAAACCCGTCTGATCTTTATGTACCACCCCCGGCACCCAGTCCTCTATTCTAGTGGCCAAGATCTTCGCCAGCAACTTGGCGTCTACATTCAGCAGTGAAATCGGCCTGTATGATCCGCACTGCAAGGGGTCCTTATCACGCTTCAGGATCAGGGAGATTAGCGCTCGAGACATCGTCGGGGGCAGAACACCCCCCTCCCATGCCTCGTTGAAGGTCCTAACCAACAGGGGACACAGCAGGTCCGCATATTTCTTATAAAATTCAACCGAGAACCCATCCGGTCCCGGCGCCTTCCCCGACTGCATGTGGCCAATCCCACTGACCAACTCCTCCAACTCGATCGGCGCCCCCAGTCCCTCCACCTGCTCCTCCTGCACCCTTGGAAATCGGAGCCTGTCCAAAAAACTCTCCATTCCCCCTCCCACCGCCGGCGGCTCCGACCGGTACAGTTCCCTATGGAAGTCCCTAAAGAACTCATTGACCTCTGCCCCCTGCCGCACCACATTCCCATCTCTATCCTTCACTCCACCAATCTCCCTAGCCGCGTTCCGCTTACGAAGCTGGTGCGCCAGCATCCTGCTCGCCTTCTCTCCTTCTCTCCATACTCATAGACCGCTCCCTGTGCCTTCCTCCACTTTGTCTCCGCCTTTCTGGTGGTCAATAAATCAAACTTGGCCTGCAAGCTACGCGCTCCCCCAGCAACCCCTCCTCCGGGGCCTCTGCGTACCTCCTATCCACACTCAACAGCTCCTCCACCAGTCTCTCCCTCCTCTCCCCTCTCTCCCTATGGGCTCGGATGGAGATCAGCTTCCCCCTAATCACTGCCTTCAGAGCCTCCCACACCATCCCCACCTGGACCTCCCCAGTATCATTGACCTCGAGGTACCTCTCACTACATCCCCAAACCCTCCTACACACCTCATCAGCCAACAACCCCACGTCCAGACGCCAAAGCGGGCGCTGGATCTCACCTCCCCCATCTCCAGATCCACCCAATGCAGAGCATGGTCCGAAATCGCAATAGCTGAATACTCGGCCTCCTCCACCCTCGGGACCAGTCCCCTACTCAAAACAAAGAAATCAATGCGGGAATAAACCCTGTGCACATGGGAGAAAAAAGAGTACTCCCGAGCCCTCGGCCTCCCGAACCTCCAGGGATCCACTCCTCCCATCTGGTCCATAAACCCCCTCAACACCTTGGCCGCCGCCAGCCTCCTGCCTGTCCTATAGGGGATCCAGCACCGTATTGATGTCCCCCCCCCCCCCCCACCCATGTTCAAGCCCCCCACCTCCAGGCCAGGAATGCGGCCCAACATACGCCTCATGAAACCATCATCATCCCAATTTGGGGCGTACACATTAACCAACACCACCCTCTCCCCCTGCAGCTTACCGCTCACCATCACATATCTGACGCCACTATCAGCCACAACCTCAGACGCCTCAAGCGCCACCCTCTTCCCCACCAGGATCGCCACCGACGGTTCTTCGAGTCGAGCCCTGAGTGGAAAACCTGCCCCACCCACCCCTTCCTCAGACGGACCTGGTCCGCCACCTTCACGTGAGTCTCCTGGAGCATGGCCACGTCTGCCTTCAGCCCCTTCAGATGCGAAAACACCCGGGCCCGCTTAACCGGCCCATTCAACCCCCTCACGTTCCACGTAATCAGCCGGATCAGGGGGCACCCCGCCCCCCTCCCCCGTCGACTAGCCATCGACTGCTCGCCCCTGGCCAGCACCCATTCGGCCCGTTTCCCACGGCGATAGAACCTCACCCCGACCCGCACCAACTCCTCCCTGGCCAATCCAGCAGCAACCCGGTATCCCCCCCCCCCCCCCCCCCAAGGCTAGCTCCCGCTCTAACTCTGACCCCTCCCGATATGAGGTCCTCCCGATATGAAGTCCCCCCTCCTCCCCTGCATCAGCTCCTTGGCACCGCTTCAGCACGGGAAACCCGGTCTAATAGCCACGCCCCTCGCCACCAGCTCCACGCCCTCGTCCCGCAGCGCGGGAAACCAGAGAAAAGCCCGCGCTTTCACACTGCCCCACCCCACCAACGCAGCTCCCAAACCGCAGTCCCAACCCAACCACCAACTCCGTACAAACAAAGACGCAGATCAGCCACAAACCCCCCTTAGAACACAAAACCATAACCCACATTGTCCGAAAGCGAGAGAAAAAACAGAAACAAACAGAATAACCCGCTACAGCATAAACAATGACACAGAAATAGAAAAACTCCGACTCCTCCAGCCCCTCCTCGAGGCCCAGGATCCGCAGGTTCTTCCTCCGTGACCGAAGCTCCATCTCCTCGAACCGATCTTGCCACTTTTTATGAAGCGCCTCGTGTATCTCCACCTTCCCCCACGAGGGCCGAAACCACCACCTCGCGCTCAGAGGCCTGCTGCTGCAACTCAAGTATCGTTGCACCCTGGGTTGTCTGGGTCTCCAGCAGCT
The DNA here is from genome assembly GCF_902713615.1 of Scyliorhinus canicula. Taxonomy (NCBI): domain Eukaryota; kingdom Metazoa; phylum Chordata; class Chondrichthyes; order Carcharhiniformes; family Scyliorhinidae; genus Scyliorhinus; species Scyliorhinus canicula. The sequence goes on along the minus strand of NC_052167.1, from coordinate 9,403,727 downwards.
TACTCGTCGTCACCTTCAGGGATTCCAACAACTCCCCTTTCAGCTCTGTGAAATAGCGCAGAAGGGCCGCCTGCTGCTCCTCAGCCTACTGCCTCCACTCCTCAGGGACTCCACCGGCCGCCATTTTGTCCACCTTCCCCTGCTTTTCCAGGGGAGCTGCTGCCGTTTTTCTCCTCGCCCCACTTCGAGTCCGCACCTTAAATCCCGGGGGGTTTTGCTCCAGACCCCTTTATCCACCGGGAATCGTCGAATCAGCGCCGTTTGGGGCCCTTAAAAGAGTCCACAAGTCCTATTAAAGTGGGAGCTGCCGAACGTGCGGCTTAGCTCCGCATAGCCGCAACCGGAAATCGCGGCATTTCTTGAATAAGGATTTAACATTGCCACTCTTCAATTCTCGGACACCCTTCCCCATATCAAGAGAAAATTGGGAGATTATGACAAGCCCTTCTACTATCTTCCCACCCGCTTCCATTCACAACCTGGGCTATAAGCCATCCGGACCAGGTGGCTTATTCACTCTCAGCATTGTCAGTCTTTCCAGTGCATCCTGCCTATTAGTTTTCATCACGTCTATTACCTGTACTATTTCCCCTTCCAATATTTTGGCGGATTCCTCTTACTTAGTAAATACTGACACAAAGTACTCGTTAAATATTCTCGACTTGCCCTGTGTCTGTAACGTACATTACTCTTTGTCCCTCATTGGACCTGCCCCATCTCTTACTAATTGCCTACGATTTACATACCAGTAGAAGGTTTTTGGGTTCTATTGTGTTTTGGAGGCATGATACTAGGGAGCATGGAAGTTTAAAACAATGGAGTTTTATTTACAGTGTGTTATCTCTTGGATGGCTGTTCTTCTCTCTGTTCTCAGCGCCAAAACTTATGATATCACTTCCAGTGAATGCATTAATACAACTGAGCTTCACTCTAGTTAATAAGATTAATGCAAAGATTTAACTGGTTCGGTTTTATGTTAACTGACATTCTATTCTCACTTTCTCGTCAGTCTTATTATCCGCTTCACACCCCCCCCCCCCCCCCCCCCCCCCCCCCCCCAACCCATTGTATTTGGCCTGGTTCTCATTTGGAGAACTCGCCTGACATTTATCGTCACTTTTTGTTCCATCACAATCTCTATCTCCCTTATTATCCATTAGCCTGGACCTGAAACATCCCCTTCAAGATCACCCAGTGTGGAGTTACTTTTCCCTGCCAATCTTTAGCTCAGTTTTACTCTGCCTAGATTCCTATTCATTCCAAGATTACCCTCTTCTGATTTCAAAGTTCTATTTTAAATTGTTCCTTGACAGTCTCTAACACTCTCCCTCACACTCTCCCTCTCTCTAACACTCTCCCTCTCTCTAACACTCTCCCTCTCTCTAACACTCTCCCTCTCTCTAACACTCTCCCTCTCTCTAACACTCTCCCTCTCTCTAACACTCTCCCTCTCTCTAACACTCTCCCTCTCTCTAACACTCCCTCTGCCTCTCCCTCTGCCTCTCCCTCATACTCTCCCTCTGCCTCTCTCTAACACTCTCCCTATGCCTGTCTAACACTCTCCCTCTGCCTCTCTCTCATACTCTCCCTCTGACTCTCTCTAACACTCTCCCTCTGCCTCTCTCTCACACTCTCCCTCTGCCTCTCTCTCTCACTCTCCCTCTGCCTCTCTCTCTCACTCTCCCTCTGCCTCTCTCTCACACTCTCCCTCTGCCTCTCTCACACTCTCCCTCTGCCTCTCTCTCACACTCTCCCTCTGCCTCTCTCTCACACTCTCCCTCTGCCTCTCTCTCACACTCTCTCTCACACTCTCCCTCTGCCTCTCTCTCACACTCTCCCTCTGCCTCTCTCTAACACTCTCCCGCTGCCTCTCTCTGACACTCCCTCTGCCTCTCTCTAACACTCTCCCTCTGCCTCTCTCTAACACTCTCCCTCTGCCTCTCTCTCACACTCTCCCTATGCCTCTCTCTCACACTCTGGCTCTGCCTCTCTCTCACACTCTGGCTCTGCCTCTCTCTCACACTCTGGCTCTGCCTCTCTCTCACACTCTGGCTCTGCCTCTCTCTCACACTCTGGCTCTGCCTCTCTCTCACACTCTGGCTCTGCCTCTCTCTCACACTCTGGCTCTGCCTCTCTCTCACACTCTCCCTCTGCCCCTCTCTCACACTCCCTCTGCCTCTCTCTAACACTCTGGCTCTGCCTCTCTCACACTCTGGCTCTGCCTCTCTCTCACATTCTCCCTCTGCCTCTCTCTCACACTCTCCCTCTGCCTCTCTCCCTCCATGTCTCTCTTTTGCTCCCACGCCTTCGTTCCCCCCCCCCCCCCCCCCCCCCCCCCCCCTCTCTGTCTTGCATTTTGACCCTGTTAAGATTTGTGGGCATTTTAATCACTTTACTCCAGAAAGGTAGTGCAGCAGTTATTTTATTTTCCCTCTTTTATACTTAAGAACTGGTCAATAACAAAAGATGAATGTGGCTTAATTGTTGAACCAATTGAAGTCCTTTGTGATCTGCCTCACCTTTTGCAACATTCCTTCAATTTTAGGCTTTTGATCTGTATTATTTTCTTTCACTTGCAGCAGCAGCCCCTAATGCCTGATTTGAGGAAGCATCATGCTCCCATGCACACTATTTTCATTAACTTTCTGTTCCCTGGACTACAAGGCCAGGTGATCAAGCTGCTGCTTCCACTGTCCGTGAGGCTCCTCAGCAGCTAATTGTGTGAATGGTACAACGGTGAACTCCACAAAAGCCTGCAAAATACTCTGATGTCATTGTGTACCACATGACATTGCCCCAGCCATCAGTGTTACTCTGATACATAACACTGTCCAATAGGGATAGAATCCACAACGTGAGTGGTGTCAAATTGATGCATAGCAGGACCCACAGCCCCAGCCATTTGACAATGGAGACTGCATCCAAAAACCTTCACACCAAAACACAATTAATTCTCTGTGTAAACAATGAGGGGATGTGCTTTGAATATGCTGCAGTTTGAAAGTGTAAAAATACTGCAAATATTAAACCTCTATTTTCACCAAATAATTGGGCAGCAGGTTTGTTTATTTGCTTCTGCTATATTGCACAACAGCAGAGACTGTTTACAGATTATTGTTATGACCCCCCTGGACTAGTGCACAGTCAATTCCAGCCCCACTTGCCCCGGAGGGGCAACACATTTGAAATGAAATCATCCTTAGAAACACCTGAAGTTACCAGGTTTGTAAATGTGAACACAAATTAAGTTTATTGGTGCAGTAACTATAGCAATAATAATAACTAATGGCAATAACTGGGGCAGCACGGTGGTTAGCACTGCTGCCTCACAGCGCCCGAGTCCTGAGTTTGATTCCTGGCTTGGGTCACTGTCTGTGTGGAGTCTGCACGCTCTCCCCGTGTCTGCGTGGGATTCCGCTGGGTGCTCCGGTTTCTTCCCAGAAGTCCCAAAAGATGTGCTTGTTAGGTGAATTGGACATTCTGAATTCTCCCTCCGTGTACCCGAACAGGCGCCGGAATGTGGCAACTGGGGGATTTTCACAGTAACCATTCATAATGTAAGCCTACTTGTGACATTAATTAAGGTTATTATTATAATTAAATGAGCAGCAAATACAACTGGTTGATTATTATCCAATTCCTAACCCCCTCCACTTAAACTTGCCCCACCCTCCCGCGCACGCTCGCTCACGCTCACTCACGCGCGCTTGCTCACTCGTGCGTGCTTGCTCACTCGTGCGTGCTTGCTCACTTGTGCTCACTTGCTCACTCGTGCTCGATGCTTGCACGCTCGCTCTCTTGCACGCTCGCTCTCTTGCACGCTCGCTCTCTTGCACGCTCGCTCTCTTGCACGCTCGCTCTCTTGCACGCTCGCTCTCTTGCACGCTCGCTCTCTTGCACGCTCGCTCTCTTGCACGCTCGCTCTCTTGCACGCTCGCTCTCTTGCACGCTCGCTCTCTTGCACGCTCGCTCTCTTGCACGCTCGTTCTCTTGCACGCTCGCTCTCTTGCACGCTCGCTCTCTTGCACGCTCGCTCTCTTGCACGCTCGCTCTCTTGCACGCTCGCTCTTGCACGCTCGCTCTCTTGCACGCTCGCTCTCTTGCACGCTCGCTCTCTTGCACGCTCGCTCTCTTGCACGCTCGCTCTCTTGCACGCTCGCTCTCTTGCATGCACGCTCGCTCTCTTGCATGCACGCTCGCTCTCTTGCATGCACGCTCGCTCTCTTGCATGCACGCTCGCTCTCTTGCTCGCTCTCTTGCTCGCTCTCTCGCACTCGCACTCCGCACGCTCACTCGAACACTCGTGGTCACACTCGCACTCATGGTCGCACTCGCGGTCACACTCGCTCACGCTCTCGCAGTCACACCGCACAAGACAGATAAACACAGAACACGAGGGAGAGAGAGAGAAACTTCTTTCCTCTTGAGCTTCCAGGATTCCAGCTGTCCTTACCCTGGCTGTTCGATGATCATCCCACTCAGCAGGACCAAATCGCCACCTGATACTGGGCAGAATATGTCCTTTTGGCCAATTCATTGGCCACCAGCAAACTAATCGAGTAGAGTCTCACCGATCTCTTCAGTGTCAATAGATCAGAATTCTGCTGTCCAAAGCCAGCACCGTGTTCTCTTTTGCAGCTTTTGAATTCCTCCCCCCCCCCTGCTGAACTTAAAGATACATGTCCATTAAGCATCCATGGATAAAAGTTCTAACAGCAAAAATAAAGAAAGGGGAAATAAGAGAATCAACAGAAAGGATCCTTACATTATTTAATGAGTTATTTTTGGTGACACTCTTGTACTTTTACCTAAAAGTCAAATCTGGTTGGTGCTGGCTGAGGGTGAATGGTTGGAAGGTCAGTATCCAAGCATTGCAGTGAGTTAGATGGATTGAGTGATATTTATCAATTCGGAAGGCAACTATAAGAAATAATTTCAAAATTATTGGTGGCTGCCATTGATCCCTTGTGATCTTTGCTGTGGGGTAAACTCAGTACCTCCTGCAAATATTTTTCATATTCTATGTTGTTGAAGTCCATTTTATGTCCTCTTTCTCTTTAGAATGGGGCAGCACAAAGACTGGTGAGCAGGATGACCTGATTAGCACCACCATGAACTGCGTGCTTCAGGTACCACAATACATACCTCAGGAACAGAGATTTGACATCCGAGTGCTGGTAAGAAATATGTAATCACTGTAATGAATGCCACCACCACTTTTCAACACTGCCTGGGTGTCAACAGTAGAAACAAGGTATTTTAATTACAAGCCAAGACTGTTCTTTACTCTAGCTGCTTCTCTCTGTGTAATTGAAATTAACTTGGCCTCATTAATAATTGGCTCCTGCTCTACTTACCGTAGCCCTACACCCTGTAAAGGCCAGCATTACTCATACTGTGAATTAGGACTGCCTACAGTACAGCAGATCAGACTTCATTTTTTCTTGGTTAATGGCAATATTTGTTTTAATTTGATCTGTCAGCTATCTTGTGTAGATGCAATATAGTAAATGTCTCTGTTCATCGATTTATTGTCACATGTACCAAAGTACAGCGAAAAATATTTTTCTGCAGCCAAGGGAATGTACACAGAGCACAAAAAGAATAATCAACAAAGAATATTGACAAACCGTGATTGGTTACAGTGCGGAACAAGGGGCCAAACAAAGCATATACATGAGCAGGAGCAGCATAGGGTGTCGTGAATAGTGTTCTTACAGGGAACAGAGTAGTCCGAGAAGTCAGTAGCTGTGGGGAAGAAGCAGTTCCTATGTCTGGATGTGCGGGTCTTCTGTCCAACGGAAGGGTCTGGAAGAGGCAAAGCCTGAGTGTGAGCGGTCTCTGAAAAAGCTGTCTGCCTTCCTGAGGCAGCGGGAGGTATATACAGAATCAATGCGAGGGTGGTAAGCTTGTGTGATGCGTTGGGCTGAGTTCACCACACTCTGCACTTTCTTGCGATCTTGGGCAGAGCAGTTGCCATACCAGGCTGTGATGCAGCCGGATAGAATGCTCTCTATGGCAAATCTGTAGACGTTTGTGAGGGTTGATGCAGACGTGCCGAATTTCTTTAACTTCCGAAGGAAGTAGCGACGTTGTTGGGCTTTCTTGACTGTTGCATCAATGTGAGTGGACCAGGACAGACAGGTGATGGTGACCCCCCCAGGAACTTAAAGCGTTGAAGATTTATGCTGACTTATTTATGCTGCCCTGATTTTGTTATTTAGAATAATCTTCAACCGTTGAAATCTCTTTCATTAAGATCCAAGTCATTGCATGGCTTAGCTTAAGGGCAGAGAGGAGGTGCTCTGTGAGAATTTGGGAGGTGGGCTTGTTCAAGGAAGGAGTGTAGTGCAGCTTATTCCCTGAAGGAAGTGCAGGCAGAGAGAGGAAAATGAGGGGGGGGACAGGCTCCTTAACATAAGGTTTCATGAGACCCAACCACATCTAATCTTGCGTTGCATTTGGGAGACTTTTTCTATCCATTATCAACCTGCCTGATGCAGACGTCGGAATCTGTTTAGTCTAAAGGAAATGTTTTGCTTGGCCAGCAGGAACAAAACCTGAGGCAAACCTGGTCACTGGACAAGTAACAAATGTTTGTTGATTATCTCCATGGTATTGTGTGAATTGATGCATCTGATAGGTAGACAGCAAAGGTGGACACTGCTCGTGTGTATCTGGAGGCTCAGCTCCAGAAACCTAAAAAGTGCATCTCACACTGACCTGGAGCCATGCTAATGAAAAGAGTGTGTTTGGAGCACTATTGTCACTGCCTGATGTGTTGTCTGTGTCCCATTCAGCAGTTCCTTCCAACTCCCAACACATGACAATCTGTAAACCTGCAACAGGTCAGAATCCAATAACCAAGACCCTAAACCTCATCAGATTTTCACTCAGACCAGAGAGACCGCAGCTGCATTAGCTACAACTTTCCACCTTGCACCACTGCTAGCTTTTTCACGATACTTTTGGGAATATACAGCATGTTTCAGACCTTGCACAGGAACAATCGTCAGTCCACAGTTTCAGCATTTGGGTCATGCTATGTTGGCAGTTCACTGTACCCTGAATTGGAGCACCACCCTGCGGGTCCTTATTATAATACTGTTCCTTCAACATCACTGGGTTACCTTAGATTCCTTCCCTAACCCCATTGTGGGGGTGCCATCACCAAACTAGTGCAGTCTGAAGCATTTGCTATAATCTTCAACCAGAAGTGCCAAGTAAATGATCCTCTGCCTCATCCAGAGATCCCCAACATCAAAGATACCAGTCTTAACCAATTAGATTTATTCCATGTGATATCAAGAAAACAGGAACTGGGAGCACGAGTAAGCAACTTGGCTCTTCGAGCTTGCTTCACCATTCAATATGATCATGGCTCTTCGAGCCTGCTCTAACATTCAATAAGATCATGACTGATCCTGTCTCGCGCCATATTCCCACTTTCTCCCAATTCTGCTTGTGCCGTTAAAATCTAAAAATAAAATATCTCTTTCTTGAACATATTCAATGACTTGTCCTCCGCAGTCTATTGTGGTAGAGAATTCCACAGGTTTACTACCCTTTGAATGAAAATATCTTTCGTCATCTCAGTCCAAAACAGCCTACACTGTATCCTGAGACTGTCCCCTGGTTCTAGATTCCTGAACTAGGGAAAACATCCTTCCTGCATCTAGCCAGCTTCTGTCCAGCCCTGTAGTACCCACTGCCCACATCCCTTGTAGAGCTAAAGCCACTGGATACTGCAAAGGCTGTGTGCCCTGACAAAATGCCTATATGCCAATAATACTGAAGACTGATGCTCCAGAACTTTCAGCGCCCCCTCGCCAAGCCTTTCCAGTACTGCTACAACACTGGCATCTGCACAATGTGGAAAACATGCCCAGGTATATCCTGGGCAAAACAGGACAAAATTAAACTGGCCTATTACCAACCCTTCAGTCTCCTCTCAATCATCAGTGCAATCAAGCAGCACTTACTCAGCAACAACCTAGTCACTGATGCTCAGTTTGGGTTCTGCCAGAACTCAGCCCCTGACCTCATTACGACCTTGGTTCAAAGATGGACAAAAGAGCTGAACTCCAGAGGTGAAGCTGGAGTTAGTGCTCTCAATATCAAATCTGCATTTGACAGTGTGGCCCCCTAGCACAGTAGATTCAATGGGCATCAGGGGGCAATCTCTTCGCTGGTTGGAGTCATACCTGGCACAAAGGAAGATAGTTCTGGTTGTTGGACGTTAATCATCTCAAATTCGAGACATCATGAGAGGAGTTCCTCAGGATAGTGTCCTCGGCCCAACCATCTTCAGTTGCTTCATCAGATCTTCCTTTCATCATAAGGTCAGAAGTGGGGATGTTCACTGATTGCACATTGATTGTACAATGTTCAGCGTCATTGGCAACTCCTTAGACACTGAAGCACTCCATGTCCAAGAGCAGGTCAGAGACTGGGAATCATGTGGCAAGTAACTCACTACCTGACTCAAAGAACAGTACAGCACAGGAACAGGCCCTTCGGCCCTCCACACCTGCGCCGACCATGGTACCTGCCTAAAGTAAAACTGTCTGCACTTATGGAGTCCGTATCCTTCCATTCCCACCCTATTCATATATTTGTCTAGATGTCCCTTAAATGCCACTATTATGCCTGCTCCCACCGCCTCCCCAGGCAGCACGTTCCATATATTTACCACCCTCTGTGTACAAGAAAAAAACTTGCCTCGCACATCTGTTCTAAACTTTTCCCCAAGCACTTTAAACCTATGTCCCCTGGTATTTGACTCTCCTACCCTCGGAAAGAGCATCTAACTATCCACTCTGTTCATGCTACTCAATCTTGTAGACCTCTTTCAGGTCACCTCTCAACCTCTGTCGTTCCAGTGAGAACATACCAAGTTTATCTAATCTCTCCTCATAGCCAATGTCTGCCAGACCAGGCAACATCCTGGTAAACCGCTTCTGTACCCTCTCCAAAGCCTCCACATCCTTCTGGTAGTGTGGCGACCAGAATTGTGCGCAATATTCCAAGTGAGGCCTAACAAAGGTCCTCCCCAAAGCCTGTCAGAAATTTACACGGCACAAGTGAAAAGTACAGTAAGAAGTCTTACAACACCAGTTGGCTGAGGAAGGAGCAGTGCTCCAAAAGCTAGTGTTTGAAACAAACCTGTTGGACTTTAACCTGGTGTTGCAAGACTTCTTACTGTGCTCACCCCAGTCCAACGCCGGCATCTCCACATCAAGTGAGGAGTGTGCTGGAACATAACTTGCATCTCAAACAACACCATCCAGGACAAAGCAGCGCGCTTGATTAGTACCCCATCCACAAATATTCACTTCCTTCACCACCAATAAACATGGCAGCCATGTGCACCATCTACAGGTGCACTGCAAGAGCTCAAGGCTCCTTAGGCAGCACCTTCAAACCTATGGCCACTGGCACCTCGAAGGACAGGGACACCAGATGGATGGGAACCCCACCACCCGCAAGTTTCCCTCATAGTAACACGCCATCCTGACTTGGAACCGTATCGCTGTTTCTTCACTCTCGTTCGGTGGAAGGACGTCCCTCACAGCACTGGGAGTAGCTATGCCACGTGGACTGCAGCAGTTCAAGAAGGCAGCTCACTGGCACCTTGAGGGAAATTGGGGATGGGTAATGAATGCTGACCCAGCTAGTGAAGCACAGGTCCACTGAATGAGCAAGCAGATTTGTTCCTCTACATCATCCCCACTGGTTGGTGGCCTGTAGACTCTATCGAGCAATATCATTGCACCTTTTTTAGTTCATTAGCTTGAGCCAAATGATTACATCTAGATTGTTCCGGGACCTTCTCTCTATCCAGCAGTACATTGTGGCTTCACAGCGCCAGGGTCCCAGGTTCAATTCCCCGCTGGGTCACTGTCTGTGCGGAGTCAGCACGTTCTCCCCGTGTCTGCGTGAGTTTCCTCCTACATCCCAAAGACATGCAGGTCAGGTGGATTGGCCATGGTAAATTGCCCTTAGTGTCCAAAAATGTTAGGTGGGGTTATTGGGTTATGGGGATAGTGTGGAAGTGAGGGCTTAAGTGGGTTGGTGCAGACTCGATGGGCCAAATGGCCTCCTTCTGCACTGACTGTTCTATGTTCTCTGTACAATGTTCTCCTTTATGGTACTGCCACCACTCCTACTTTCCTAATACTCAGGAATATTTGATAAAGTCCTGCCTTCCTTTGAGCGAATCTCCATTATTGTTACATCATATTTCCACATGGTTGTCTGCGTCTGCAGCACACCTGCCTTATTTATCACACTCCATGCACTCATACATGCACTGTAACCTTAATTTCAATTTTATTGCTTTCCAGCTTAGGCTGAATCCACGTAATACCTTACTAATTCCTACTTTAGTTCTATCTGTCTTTCCCAATATTCTTTGATACTCCTTGATCTCCCTCTCTAATATTACCTCCTGATTCCCACACCCATGCCAAGTTAGTTTAAAACCTCCCCAAATAGAACTAGCAAATCGCCTGCAAGGCCATTGATGCAAGCTCTATTTAGGTTGAACTCATCTGATCCAGGGGGCTCCTTCAATGCTTGCCTATTTCTTCTTCCCATTCCCCTTCTTTCTGCAGACTCTTATGCTACACGTCTATAAACGTACTATGCACAAAGCGTTCAACATTATAAATACCCTGTAGTGATGCCAAGTGCAGCTTAAGTTCTGGAAGTTTGACATTGCAGCCAATGGCATTTGCTGCCAATATGGTTATCCAGGACACTGGAAATGTCCTGTAGTTACCACCAGGAAAATAATCTGTACCCCATCTGTCAAGGCTACCCTGCCACTGCTCAAGATAGTAAAACTAACTATTCAATAAAGACTTGCCAGCTACACTCTTCTCTTATTTAAATATTGGGAGCTGATTGAAATGCTTACACCTTATCAAACAAAAATTGGAAGGTTTAATTTACCAGCGGCTTAAACTAACTTCCAAACTTTGGAGAATGGGAAAGAAAGTTACAATACTCACTGGTCAAACACCTCACAGCCTTTCTGTGATATCACAGTTTGAGTTTTTCTTTCTCTCATTTCAATGATCCTAGTCTGCTGTACAGTGATCCTGACCTGAACACTGCTCCTGGTCTGTTTCACAGTGATCCTGACCTTGTGCACTCCTCCCAGTCTGCTTCACACTGAACCTGATCTGCTTTGCACATCTTCCGGTCTGTTTCATACTGATCTTGACCTGCTTCGCAGTCCTCGTGGTCTGCGTCACGCATCCTGGCTTGCTTTGCACTTCTAGTCTGCCGCACAGTTATGCTGACCTGCTTTGCACTCTTCCCGGTCTGCTTCAAACTGATCCTGACGAGCATTGCATTCCTCCTGGTCCGCTTCACACTGATCCTGACCAGCTTTGCTCTCCTCCCAATCTGCTTTACACTGATGCTGACCTGCTTTGCATTCTTCATGATCTGCCTCACACTCTTCCCTGTTCTATTTGGATGTATTGTTAGGATTTTACTTCCTCTTTGCACAAATGTGGCAGCCACTTTATACGCACACATCTCTAAATAGTGCAAAGGGATCTTCTCCGCCCATTCAAGGGAGCAGATGGGGCCTCAGTTTAACATTACATCTAAAAGGGATGGGTACTGTGGGCATGATCACACTATGCTGCCTTGTGTAGGTGGAAAGCCAGTATTAAGTAATGTGACGTTACAGACATGCCTTTCTTGTAAATCTCCAGGTACAAAACTCCTTCCCAACCCCTCTTCTCTGCTTGACATAATGTAGGTTAAACTGTTGGCCTTTAATGATTGAGCAAGATTTGTTTTATACTCCCATGACATTGCACTTGGATTTGTGCATGAAAAGTAATTTACGTAAATTGAGTTTCTTTCAGTCAAACCTAGAAGCTTACCAGCTCTTTCTCTCGCTCTCTCTGCCCATCTCCCGTTGCTGCTTAATTCGCCAAAAAGTAATGTGGATCAAAGAAAGTTTTGGACTTGAACGAGCATGGAGTTGTTTGACCACCACTCGGTTTGGATTAGGTCCAGTTCTTCACCAAAGCTTCATGTGTATTTTCAGCCTGGAAACTGAATGAGCTCTGTGTGATTGGATACTTAAGCTGAACTGGCTGGTGTTTGCCTTCTACAGGGACTTGGTCTGCTGATTAACCTTGTGGAGCATAGTGCTCGCAATAGACATTGTCTTGTCGATATGGAAACACCTTGTTCCTTTGACTCGTTCTGTGCAGTGGATGGAAACGATAGCTTAAGGATGGAAGGACAGGTGCGAGCGATCGAGGCCTTGGTGCAGGTGGGTGTTGGTATATATTAATGATAAGTGACCTTTTTATTCAATCTAAGGGTCTCCGGTACCCTGTCCAATCTGACTGCCTATAAGAATTGAAAAAAAGTCCTCAATGGAGTGCATCATGGAAGTAGCTTTGTCTGTCTCTCAAAGCAGTGTGCCCTTCCATCTTCTATATAAAATAATCAAAGTGCCAGCTGGTGAGATGAAACTCTGCTGCCCATTACTGCTGATTCATGAACTATATTTAGCATTTCCAAGAGAGGGTTTAGGAGATGCTAATTTACTGACTCAGTATTTGACTACCTGTACTGAGAGCATCTCAATTACTTGAGCTAGATGAAGAAGTTCATGTTTTTAGCCTTTGTTTCAATGATTAGAAGTATAACAATGTGGATTTTGGAAGTAGAGACTTATTGAGTGGGCTGAGAAATCCCTCCTGAGGCTGGTGTGTGTACCATACTGTGCTACTTTCCCACGCTTTAGTCTCCTGTTGTCTGCTGCAGGGTGTGATGAAGAGGGTTGGGAGGATGCTCCTGTGGCAGATAAACATCAGTTGGGTCAAACGGTCTGTTTCCCTCCTGTATGTTCTCCAATTTGCTCTTCCAAGTTTTATAGATTGGTTTGCTTCTATTCCGATTGAACATGCTTAAGTTTGAGCTGACTAAGTGTTTTGATATTAAATAGAGGTAGTGAAGAGTTATCCTTGGAAGAAGATTTATTCTCCAGACACATTCCACATCTGGCCAGGGGATTATCAAGTCGGAGAATTGAAAGTCATCCAGTGGTCAAATCTTGCACTACCAGTTACTTCTGTATTTGTCTGAGTTAACCTGCTGCTGAGGCTCAGGGCACAGTACTCTGCAAACACATGATCAGAGCTGCAGGCAGATACAACAGGTGCCCTGCCAGGGGTAGAAATGCAGCTGCATGGACAGAACTTTAATTTTTTATTTGGACTTGATTTCATTGCTTTGATTTCAACATTTAAAAAAAATTGCAACAGCTGAAGATGTTGCTCTGGTGTAGAACGAATGTCCGGAGATTGGCATCTCCGCATGTTTCCTTGCTGTTGATAGTATGTGAAATGGTACAGGCCTTAATATTTTTTCTTGCATCTTTCTGCATGTTTACACTTGATTTAATGGGAATATGTTTGTTTTTTTCTGACAGCTATTCCTGCAGCGAGAGCGAGCAGCCCGTCTTGCAGAGACTGAGACCGATGACTTTATTAAAGACACACCAGTGCCACCTCAGGACCAGAGTGGCCAGTGGCAGGAAACCGCTGGGTCACTGGAATGGGTGCAGTCAGAAAACTGTACCAAGAACGAGAATGAAAAGAAGGAGGAAGAGGATGAAGAAATTGACCTGAATAAAGGTAAGAAAGATATTTCCACAATTAATAGCTTCAGAATAAAATGTTATCCCTATATTGGTGAATTTATTTTATACTCTTCCTGCTTTTAAAGTATTTGCTCATCTTTAGTCGTTTCCATAAAGCATTGTGCTCATTCACTTCATTTTCCAAGCTATCTTTTCTGAGGCTTCGAGTGAATGATACAGTTGAGAACTTCCAGTTTCTTCTGCACGGGTGTTAGATTTGTTAAATTAGAACATAGAACATAGAACGATACAGCGCAATACAGGCCCTTCGGCCCACGATGTTGCACCGACATGGGAAGTCAAAAACTAAAGGCCATCTAACCTACACTATTCCCTTATCATCCATATGCTTATCCAATAAACTTTTAAATGCCCTCAATGTTGGCGAGTTCACTACTGTTGCAGGTAGGGCATTCCACGGCCTCACCACTCTTTGCGTAAAAAAACCTACCTCTGACCTCTGTCCTATATCTATTACCCCTCAATTTAAGGCTATGTCCCCTCGTGCTAGCCACCTCCATCCGCGGGAGAAGGCTCTCACTGTCCACCCTATCTAACCCTCTGATCATTTTGTATGCCTCTATTAAGTCACCTCTTAACCTTCTTCTCTCTAACGAAAACAACCTCAAGTCCATCAGCCTTTCCTCATAAGATTTTCCCTCCATACCAGGCAACATCCTGGTAAATCTCCTCTGCACCCGTTCCAAAGCTTCCACGTCCTTCCTATAATGAGGCGACCAGAACTGTACGCAATACTCCAAATGCGGCCGTACTAGAGTTTTGTACAACTGCAACATGACCTCATGGCTCCGGAACTCAATCCCTCTACCAATAAAGGCCAACACACCATAGGCCTTCTTCACAACCCTATCAACCTGGGTGGCAACTTTCAGGGATCTATGTACATGGACACCGAGACCCCTCTGCTCATCCACACTACCAAGAATTTTACCATTAGCCAAATAGTCCGCATTCCTGTTCTTTCCAAAGTGAATCACCTCACATTTCTCTACATTAAACTCCATTTGCCACCTCTCAGCCCAGCTCTGCAGCTTATCTATGTCCCTCTGTAACCTGCAACATCCTTCCACACTGTCTACAACTCCACCGACTTTAGTGTCGTCTGCAAATTTACTCACCCAACCTTCTGTGCCCTCCTCTAGGTCATTTATAAAAATGACAAACAGCAATGGCCCCAGAACAGATCCTTGTGGTACGCCACTCATAACTGAACTCTATTCTGAACATTTGCCATCAACCACCACCCTCTGTCTTCTTTCAACAAGCCAATTTCTGATCCACATCTCTAAATCACCCTCAATCCCCAGCCTCCGTATTTTCTGCAATAGCCGACCGTGGGGAACCTTATCAAACGCTTTACTGAAGTCGATATACACCACATCAACTGCTCTACCCTCGTCTACCTGTTCAGTCACCTTCTCAAAGAACTCAATAAGGTTTGTGAGGCATGACCTACCCTTCACAAAACCATGCTGACTATCCCTAATCATATTATTCCTATCTAGATGATTATAAATCTTATCTCTTATAATCCTCTCCAAGACTTTACCCACAACAGACGTGAGGCTCACCGGCCTATAGTTACCGGGGTTATCTCTACTCCCCTTCTTGAACAAAGGGACCACATTTGCTATCCTCCAGTCCTCTGGCACTATTCCTGTAGCCAATGATGACACAAAAATCAAAGCCAAAGGCTCAGAAATCTCTTCCCTGGCTTCCCAGAGAATCCTAGGATAAATCCCATCAGGCCCCGGGGACTTATCTATTTTCACCTTGTCCAGAATTGCCAACACTTCTTCCCTACGCACCTCAATGCCATCTATTCTAATAGCCTGGGTCTCAGCATTCTCCTCCACAACATTATCTTTTTCCTGAGTGAATACTGACTAAAAGTATTCATTTAGTATCTCGCTTATCTCCTCAGCCTCCACACACAACTTCCCACCACTGTCCTTGACAGTGGTAAATGGATGTGGTAATTTACCTTTAGCCCTTAACTACAAGATGGTGGCAATGTTATTACCAGCTGTAATTGGCAGATATCCCATCAGTATTCAATCAATGTTTATTGTGCTGCTGGTCTCCAATAGCTTTCTCGGAGGAGGAGGGCTTTGGCTGCCCATGTTGGGAGATTCACTTGGCACAAAACAATGAGGCGGGTTTGTGTGTTTTCTTGGGCTATGCTGTTAAGTAGTGGAATCTCTTAAACTGAGGTATATAAGATGACTTTGACATGGAGCAGATGCTTTCTCTCATTCTAGAATGAGAGGTCATGGTCTCAGGTTAACATTTGGCAAATTGAAACAGATGAGGAGAAACTGCTTCTCCCAAAGGGTTGTGAATCTGTGGAATTTGCTACCTCAGTGCAGTGGATACTGGGACAATGAGTAAATTTAAGGAGGAATTAGATTTTTAATTGGTAATGGGTTGAAGGGTTATGGAGAACGGGCAGGACGGAGGAATTGAGGCCATGATGAAATCAGCCATGATCAGACTGAACAGTGGAGCAGGCTCAAGAGGCTAAATTGCCCAACCCTGTTGCTAGTTCTGATGTTCTGAGAAAAAACTATTTTGTCTGATTTCACCATCCAGCTCCTGGTCTGTAACCCTGTAGGTAAAAGCACCTCAAGCACAAATCTGGTGTTCTTGATTAATATGGGGATTTCTTGATTGATAAGGGGATCAGGGGTTATGGGGAGAAGGCAGGAGAATGGGGATGAGGAACATATCAACCATGATCGAATGGCGGACCAGACTCGATGGGCCAAATGGCCTAATTCTGCTCCTACATCTTATGATCACATATCTACCTTTGTCCAGGTTCTGCATTCAATATGTTCATCATGCCACAAGTGATCATTCTGTGCTCTGCTCAGCACAGAATAAGATCATGAAGCCTGTTAGTGGCAGCTCCGTATTGATAGCATAGAAAAAAGTTGCATTTGTCACTAGTTATTACCCAGATTCAAGACTTTCAGCTGCAGTTCTGGTATTTGTGCCCTTCAAGGTGTTGCTTTCTCTCGTATTTTTACGGTTGTTTTGTGTTCCCTGTGAAGGAGAGTGTGGCAGAAACTAGTTGTAACTCCAAACACAAATGGAGAAATTAAAGTGCTTTGCTCCAGAACGAAATTTGGCTGGAAAATCAGAGCGTACAAGAACTGTTTATCTTTCAGAAGTATTAACCACAAATCTTTGGCCGCATCTGGAATCTACACCTCTGTAGGATTAATCAGACCTTTTCTGCTTTACTTGCAGTGGTCGGAGCCATGAGTTTAGTATAACTGCAAGTTCCATTGCTGCCTGGCTTGTGTTTAACACAGAGGAGCAATCATCACTGGCTGCTCACTCCATTTCCTTCCTCCTGACCCCTGCTTGCTGTACAGTTTGTGGAGTGCGAAGCGAAGGCATTTTATCTGATTTTCCTCACGTTGGAACCATCTGTGTAGCATTTTCTTTTTAATGAGGTTCCCTTTATATTTGCAATAACTATTCGATGCTATTGTCTCCAACACTGGATATACACCGTTGAAGTTCACTAAATAACCATGCATTTGCCTGCCACTACAATAAGCAGATGCCCAAAGCTGGTATTTTGTTCTGTTTGATTTCTGATTTGACCCCAGGATGTAATTTCTGGAACATAAGTTGTCTTTGATGTGATCACTGTTCTAACAAATTAATAATAATCTCAGTCAATCTGCTGAATTTGATAAACTTGTTGTTTCACACTTTGTACATTAGCAAAACTCAATGCTTACCGTATTTTAGGCATTTAAATGCTGGAGTGAGGAACATTGTGAGCTGTGTTTATTTTAATTGTTCTGCAGCAATCAGGACAGTCGGGAAAATGGAGCATTAAATAAAGTTCATCCAAGATTC
The DNA here is from genome assembly GCF_902713615.1 of Scyliorhinus canicula. NCBI lineage: Eukaryota > Metazoa > Chordata > Chondrichthyes > Carcharhiniformes > Scyliorhinidae > Scyliorhinus > Scyliorhinus canicula. Next base: position 9,386,146 of record NC_052167.1, on the reverse strand, counting down.
ATTGGCTCCTCAATTTTACTGATGGCTGCCATTTAGGGGCTACTTTAGCACAGTGGGCTTAAATAGCTGGCTTGTAAAGCAGACCAAGGCCAGCAGCGTGGGTTCAATTCCAGTTCCGTCCTCCCCGAACAGGTGCCGGAATGTGGCGACTAGGGGATTTTCACAGTAACTTCACCTGAAGCCTACTTGTGACAATAAGCGATTTTCATTTTTCAGTGAGAGAGCAAAATCAAAAACCAGCCCTTAAAGCTCAAATGTTCGCAGCTCGGTGCCAACAAATGTAGCATTTAAAATGTGTATGAGACTAGGTATGAATCCTTGTGACAACAGGGCAGTGCTACCATACTCTAACGATGCTTCATTATTTGAAACCTCAGACCTAAACTTCTTTTCCCCCTCTCCCCCAAACCCTAAATATTCCCACCTCCACTTCCACCAACGCAGCTGCACTGTTGTTGAAAGGTGTTGAATGAATTTGTATCCTGTTTTGCAGCCCTGCAGCATGCTGGAAAGCACATGGAGGACTGCATCGTGGCCTCATACACAGCATTGCTTCTCGGGTGCCTCTGTCAAGAAAGTCCGGTGAGTAAGGGCATCACCTTTTGGCGACGGTTTTATGATCTGTTTATTAATTTAGTTTTTTATTTATACATAAGCAGTCCAGACAGGCGAGTCATGATTTGAGCAGAGCACATCAGAGTCCGTAGTTTATTTGGGGACAGGAGTCTGTAATTGTTAGTCGTCATGTTGTCACAGATTGTGGCTGGGGTCCAGTTCCATGGTGTTGCCTGTGCTTCCATTACCATTTCCTGCCTGCCAGTGAGTATCAACAGGATAACCGGGTACCACGGCCAACTCTTAACACCATGTGCACTTCCAACAGTAGCAATCAACACCCTGGCTGAACCCCCCCCCTTGCATTGTGGTCTAAGGTACTGGTAATTATAATTGTTTTGGGATTTGGAAGCTGGGTAGGTAATGTGATGGCCCTTAGTAATTATTCCTAAATTGCCATGTCCTGAATTAACCCATTTAATACCTGGGTGGTGAGCTGGATCTGTCTATATGTAACTGGTCATGGTGGCACAGTGGTTAGTACTGCTGCCTCACGGCCAGAGATCAGGTTTGATTCCAATCTTAGGTGACTGGAGTTAGCACATTCTCCCTGTATCTACGTGGATTCCACCAGGTGCTCCTGTTTCCTGCCACAGTCCAAATATATGCAGGTTAGGTAGATTATCCATGCTAAAATTGTCCCTTAGTGTCCAAAAGTTAGGTGGCGATGTAGTGGGATTGCCTTCCCGAACAGGTGCCGGAATGTGGCGACTAGGGGCTTTTCACAGTAACTTCGTTGAAGCCTACTTGTGACAATAAGCGATTATTATAGTGTTGCAGGGATAGGGTGGGGAAGTGGGCTTCGATGGAGTGTTCCTTCAGAGGATTGGTGCAATCGATGGGCCGAATGGCATCCTTGCGCTGAAGGGATTCTATGATTCTGTGAACTACTGTCTATCCCAAGCTCTAAAACTGATGCTAAAACCCAACATTTCCCTGAATCTTAATGTTTTTTTATGTTCCTTTAGGTTAATGTCACTACTGTGAGGGAGCTTTTACCTGAAGGCGACTTCTCCATTATGACTGAGATGTTGCATAAGTTTTTGAATTTCATGAATCTTACGGTAAGTGTGAGAGTTGGCCGAGTGACAAATGCAGATATTCATTTCAGTGGGAAATTGGTGCTCTGCTCTGGTGAAAAGCCCAAAAATTCTGGTTTCTGGGAAACACCCACAGATGTGAAATGTTGCCCTTACTTGCTGCGTCTCTTTCTCCAACACTGCCCCACAGATATTTTTAACAAAACCTCATTAGAACAGTGACAGATGCTCCTGTTTATCATTTTTCTTTTCTACTCTATGAATTCTCTTCAACCTGTTTCCTCGGGAGGAAAATCATCTTACCTAGAAATGTAGAAAATAGAAGCAGGAGGAGGCCATTCAGCCCTTTGAGCTTGCTCTGCCACTCATTACGATCGTGGCTGACCATCAAGTTCAATACCATGATCCTGCTTTCCCCCCCCCCCCCCCCCCACCCCCATATACCTTGATCCCTTTAGCCTCAAGAGCTATATCTAATTCCTTCCTGCAATTACACAACATTTTGGCCTCAACTACTTTCTGTGGTAGCGAATTCCACAGATTCACCACTCTTTGGGTGAAGAGATTTTTCCTCCCTCAGTCCTAAAAGGTTTACCCCTTCTCCTCAAACTATGATTCCTAGTTCTGGACTGCCCCACCATCGGGAACATTCTTTCTGAATCTGCCCTGTCTAATCCTGTTAGAATTTTATAAGTTTCTATCAGATCCCCTCTCATTCTTCGACACTCCAATGAATGTAATCCTAACCGACTTAGTCTTTCCTCATATGACAGTCCCATCATCTCAGGAATTAGCCTGGTAAACCTTCGCTGCACTCCCTCCACAGCAAGAACATCCTCAGATAAGGACACCAAAACTGCACACAATACTCCAGGTGTGGCCTCACCAGTGCCCTATTCAATTGCAGTAAAACATCTATATTCCTATACTCAAATCCTCTCACTGTGAAGGGCAACATACCTGCTGTACCTGCGCGCTTACTTTCAGCGACTGATGCACGAGGACACCAAGATCTTGCTGTGTATCCACCTCTCTCAAATTACACCCATTTAAATAATTTTCCTTCCTATTTTTGCTACTGAAGCCGATAACCTCACATTTATCCACATTATACTGCATCTACCATGCATGTGCCCACTCACGCAGCCTGTCCCAAATCCTAGATTCATAGAACAGTACAGCACAGAACAGGCCCTCCGGCCCTCGATGTTGTGCCGAGCAATGATCACCCTACTCAAACCCACGTATCCACCCTATACCCGTAACCCAACAACAACCCCCCCTTAACCTTATTTTTTAGGACGCTACGGGCAATTTAGCATGGCCAATCCACCTAACCTGCACATCTTTGGACTGTGGGAGGAAACCGGAGCACCCGGAGGAAACCCACGCGCACACGGGGAGGACGTGCAGACTCCGCACAGACAGTGACCCAGCCGGGAATCGAACCTGGGACCCTGGAGCTGTGAAGCATTTATGCTAACCACCATGCTGCCCAATCCTGCTTGGGTATCTCTGCATCCTCCTCACAGATCACCCTCCCACCCAACTGTATCATCTGCAAATCTGGAGATAATACATCTAGTTCTTTCGTCCAAATCATTAATATATAGTGTGAACAGTTGGGGTCCTAGCACAGATCCCTGCGGTACCCCACTAGTCACTGCCTGCCAATCAGTAAAATTACCATTTATTCCAATGTTTTGCTTCCTGTCTGCTAACCAGCTTTCTATCCATCTCTGTGACTCGTGGTGTTCCACAGGGATCAGTGCTGGGACCTTTTCTGTTTGTAATTTATATAAATGATTTGGGGGAAAATGTAACTGATCTGATCGGTAAGTTTGTGGAAAACATACTCGGGTTGGTGGAATTGTGGATAGTGATGAGGACAATCAGCAGGGTATAGATCGGATGGAGACTTGGGCGGAGAGATGGCAGATGAAGTTTAATGCGGACAAATGTGAGGTAATGGATTTTGGAAAGTCTAATACAGGTGGGAAATATACAGTAAATGGCAGAATCCTTAAGAGTATTGACAGGCAAAAACTGAATAAAAAACATTTATAAAAAAAAAGAGTATTGACAGGCAGAGGGATCTGGATTTACAGGTCCACGGGTCACAAAGTGGTAATGCAGGTGGAGAAGATAGTCAAGAAGGCAGATAGCATGCTTGCCTTCATCAGCTGGGGCACTGAGTATAAAAATTGGCAAGTCATGCTACAGCTGTATAGAACCTTAATTAGGCCACACTTTGAATATAGTGTTCAATTCTGGTCGCAACACTATCAGAAGGATGTGGAGCTTTGGAGAGGGTACAGAAGAGGTTTACTAGAATGATGCCTGGTATGGAGGGCATTACCTATGAGGAGAGGTTAGATAAACTCTTGTTGCTCTCACTGGAATGACGGAGGTTGAGGTCATCCTTTAGATATAGCTCTTGAGGATAGAAGTCTACAAAATTGAGGGGCATAGACAGAGTGGATAGTCAGAAGCTTTTTCCCAGGGTGGAAGAGTCAATTACTGAGGGCCATAGGTTTAAGGTGTGAGGGGCAAAGTTTAGAGAGGTGCGAGGGAAGTTTTTTACACCAGAGGGTAGTGGTGCCTGGAGCTTGCTGCTGGAGGAGGTAGTGGAAGCAGGTATGATTGTGACGTTTAAGCGGCGTCTTTACAAATACATAAATAGAATGGGACTAGAGCAGATGAGCTCCAGAAGTGTAGAAGGTTTTAGGTTGGACAGGCATCATGATCGGTGCAGACTTGGAGGGCCAAAGGGCCTGTTCCTTTTCTTTTCTTCTTTGATTGACCTGATAACTACCCTTACTGCAATTCGTATCTGCCCCCTATAATTCTTGACTCCCTTGTCGATCACAAATCTGTGTAAATCAACCTTGAATATAATCAATGACTTTGCTTCCACTGCTGCTCAATGGGGAAGAGAATTCCAAAGTCTAATGACCCTCTGAGAGAAGAAACTGATAGCTGATAGTGACAACTCTGCTACCATGGCCGTGAAAAGATTTCAGCAAGCTCTCCCAGTTTAATTGACTCATTTTGTGATGCATACAAACAAGTGTGTGGTTTTAGTTTTGTTCATTTTTGCTGGGAAATTTACTCTTTTACAAAATCCTGTTTTTTAAATCTTAAATGTTACACAGTAGGATAGAACTGATGTGTTGTGAAGGTGGGGGAGCCTCTTACAAATATCTACCTCTGAGTCAACCATCTGCACCATGCATCTCACATATTTTCTCTCCTCCCTCCAGTGTGCTGTGGGAACGACAGGACAGAAGTCCATCTCACGAGTGATTGAATACTTGGATCACTGCTAAAGGACAATGTGTTTCTGCTGCAGATAGGCTGTGCTCTGTCCCTTGGAGTTAACCGCTCCCTCGTCAACCAACTCCTATGGAAAAGACCACTCCACCCATCCCCACTGTCCAAATGAGGAAATCTCCAAAGGAATCTCGCACCCTGCTTTGTCAGTGACCTTGCTTCTGAAGGAAACCATGGCCATTGCACAGTCTGACCAAAACAAGCAGTGCTTGACTGACTGAGCAAAGTCAGCCCGGTTGAGTGAAATGAGGAAAAGGCAGATCTGAGGATGAATGGCATGTGCTTTTTATTTTTTTGTTATTGGGCAAATGTGATGTTAGAATATAGAGCTAATTATTCCATACCCATAGGGTTACAATCAACCTCATTCTTATGATTTGGAGGTTCTATCCTGCAACATCAAAATTCAGAATTGAAGTTAATGACCTTGGTCATCCCAGAGTATTTAGTGATTTTTTCATTGATCAAATTTATGGGTCTCGTGTGGGTATGGAATAAATCTTGTGCCCCACATGTTTTTGTTATGGTTACCTTATTAATGGAGAGATTGTTTATGGTAATCATTGATCATGAACATGGAGTATGTGGGGGATTGACAAACGAATTTACCTTCCACCAGAAAAGTTATGCAACCCTCTAGAATGGTTATTTGCTTTACTACAAGCTGAACAGATTTGAGCTGTTTACGTTTTGACTTGTGGTCTATATATAGAGTTGCTTAATACAGATATATAATTATTATAAAAGTTGATGAGACTTGCTCTAATTCCTCTGGTTTGTTCAGCTTGCATTAAAATGAATGGCCCTTAATAAGCTATCAATAACAATCTGGATTTGTCAAGAATACTGTGACATCACGTATTGGATGAGTATTTATTTCAAAAATCTTTATTCAAAAGTAAAATCATTTCAGAGTTCAACTGGGAAAGCACGTCAGCCATGGCTAATTTGCAGCCTGACTTTGTATTCAGTTACCTGGGATTATTTGGGGGACGGAGTATCAGTGGGGCTACAGAGAATTGTACAAGTAAGGTGCCTATTTCAGGGTAACTGCTCGAGTGCTGCAGAGCTATCAGCTGCTATCCTTTAATAATTATTTGCCAAATTTGGGTTGTGACTAGTCTTTGTTTCCACTTTGAATGTGTTGATACCCTGGTCTGTTTTTGAGTCTGACTCTAATACTGAGAACCATCCAGACGCAGCTGTCAGTCTGAAGACTGGAGTGAAACCATGTTCAGCTGTCATCTTCTAATGCAAGAAATTCTTGTCTTCAGTTGTATCAAATACAGGAAATAGTCAGAACTGGAGAACAGAAAGCACCCATATGTGAAATGCAGTCTTAGGTTCTTGATCTAAATATATTGGCTCTCAGCTAAATTTCCTTCAGCTGAGTTTTCACGAGAACAGGGCAGGTCCAAATCTGATCTTGCTGATAAATATTTTTAGGTTTAGGAGAAATTTCCGCTGCCTTCGCTGATAATTTCAGGATTCAGGGCAATCCTACAGAGCAGAGGAGGTCGTTATTAGCATGTGCCTTCTCCACTATCACTCCATTCTCTCCTCTCTCTCTCTCTCTCCTCTAAATTGAATTAAAGATCAGTTCACAATAGCTGTGAAGATTTTGCAGCTAATCCAGGAGATCTGTGAGAGCACAGATGCACCTTAATTTCCATATCAAACTGGTCTAATAGGGAAATGTGTTCCAGTGTGGGCGGTAAAGTTGAATCATTGTATTGGTAGGTCTACCAATAGCCATGTTGAAAATTTTAAATGTCTTAAATTCTGAAGTTGATGGTTTCTTTCCACAAGATTAAAAACCTGAGTCCTGAAGGCAGTAATGTTCACCAGTCAGACCGGGTGCTCAGCTGCACTTCTGTCCTTGATTTGAGACAGTCTACATTGGTAGACATCTATCTCATCTTGTCATCAGATAACAAAAGCTGACAGTCTACCCATATTCACTGACCTTCACAGGATGTCCAGTCTGATTCAACCTTCTAGATGGTGACTGGTTTAATTTTGATACTGACAAAAGAAATTTGAACTGTTGAAGAAAGTAAATATGAGGGAAAACGTGGTGCAAATAATAAATGATTCCTTCCTGGGGCATGATTTACAATGAAAATAATGCTATGGAAGATTACCCTTTTAGACTTGATGCTGCACCTGTCAGCAAGCGACCCTACAGAAACTTTCTTTTGTCTGTTGGATTTGAGATTGCATCAATACTTCAATTTACCAAATGGACTCATTTTGCACCTTCTCAATCTGAACATCCATAGCAAAAATGCAAGCTGAATTCTCCATCGCGTCTCAGACTACAGTAGGAACTGTATTCAATTAATGTTCGACCAGCGAAGCAGCCAAGACCTGTAAGTGGATGTTGGATTTGTTGGACAGTGTTCTCATCTTGTGACTTTCCATTGAGATTTACAGCTTGTGGCCTCGCCACCTTTAACAAATCACAGAACTGCACCACTGGAGGGAGACCATTCTTTGCCTCACCATTCTAATGCTATTTGTGCTTCTGAATCTGAAAGGTTTTCATGGAAAGAAATGCTGTTTTTCCTTGACAACATTGGAAGAAGCTTGCTCTGTAGATCGTTGAGGCGGGAGTATGTTCTGGTTCAAGGCTATCTGTTCAGTGTCCTTGTGTGGATGATCACAAGTATTAATTATTTAGTTGTGAAAAACAAATCACTGAAGGATTGGGATAAGCATTGACAAAGTATCCTGACCCTTATGGTAATCAACCCAGTTTCACCCTTCTGTCATTTTGTTTTGTTTTTTAAAAAAGTGATTAGGAATTATTTTATTTGCTGCTTTTACTTAGTGAGAAGTGTGATCCAGCCAGCCTTACAGTAGCTGGATTTTAATGGTAATTACTAATTGATAATCAGCAGTAACAGCAAAGAGGGCAAATTGTTTTGTAACTTGCTGAGAAGCTGGCATATTTTTCATCATATATTTAACATCCCTCCTTGATGCTCTCAAATTTAAAACAATTATGTAACATGAAATAAAGGCTGAAGAGGACCAGGAGGCGGCACAATATTTTAACCTCAGGAACCCAACTTCTAACCGAACATAGACTGGGACATGCACAGAAGACTGGTGTCTCCTGTCTTTCAGGATACTATGTGCATTTTATTTTTAAGTAGTGGGTCTCCACAATAAATGTTTGTTGCAAAATGCTGCTCACAGTTCATCAACAAATTGGCTTCATGTATTGTTTCTTCGAGGCAATAAAGGAAGTTGGTAGGACAAATGGAAACAGTGCACTGATCATTAGGGGATGCTGTTTTGAAATTGGAATTAAGGTAAAATAATGGCAGTAGAATAAAATTTTGTTTTGCATTTGCTTAACTGTAGTTGACCTGAGTGACCTCCGGTTTGCTGCAGTATGCCCAAAGTGCTGTGTTCCATTCCCTCCAGTGACATTTTGAGAAACACCTGTGAATATAGATTGGAGAAATTATAGACCAAGATAATAGAGTGTCTGCTTAACTGTCTTTCCAAAATGAGCAGAACCATCTGTTGGAATTATTTGGTAAGACATTGGCACAAGTCAATTTTGTGTGAAACAGGTCTTGTGTCTCTGCTGTTTAGCCAGTCTTCAGTTTCTGATTACATCAGACTTAGGCTGACTGTGAAACCTCACCTCTAAGTAGCTGTTGGTCAGGGAAGTTATTTTATTCAGGGCGATTAAGAACTATGCAGATGATATATATTACAATAAAATTATATGTCTTTCTCCATCCCCATTGTTTTGCTCCCTGCCTTTATTTTGTGACTCTTCAGTCTCCAGGGCCATTCCTAGGGATTGTCAATACTGCTTATTATTAAGCTTCAGAGATGTATAAAGAATGGTCCCAGAATCTAGCCTCTCCTCCTGCAGGTAAGTGTCCAGCTTCTGTCCAGGATCGATCGTCAACAGTCTGGACTGAATACGGAGTGTGCAAGGAAACAGGTTTTTTTTTAAGCCTGTTGGATATCATGCACTTTGTTCATTTATTATGCCCTCTTAAGGGATCTATTCCCACTTCTGTTTAATCTCAAGAAACTGAAAGCCAGGCTGGGTGTGTGCTATAACCTCTCTTCAGCTTGTGCATGTTACCATGCCAAGAATCTATATCCTGGAGGAGCAGATGCTAGTTCTTGCTCAACTTAACTTAATAGCGGGTGGCTGAATGAGTCTTTCCTACAGGTCTTCCTGTTTTAGGGTAGGCGAACATAGAAATATCCCCATTAGAGGAGGGGTGTGGAGGCACTCTTTCCGCCCGAGTACTTTGTTGCAGTGCCTAATTCAAGCCATGTCCGTGATATTGGCCGTGAACCTTGCTGCTTTTCTTCACTGATGTTCATGCTTGTTTTTCTTGTAAATGTAGTATTTCTGGACCTCCCATTTCCCAAGAATAATTTTAATTGTGATGATCGAAAGCTCATGATTTGATCTTGACTAATCTGGTCTTAAGCTGCATAGTGTCAGCTTGACAGTTATGAGTATATGGAAATACATCTGTGTTCAAAATGAATCAGAATTAGTAGACACACAACATATACATTGGGTGAGTGGAGCATACTTTCAGTGTTTGTTGCAGCAGTTTTGTTTTCAATTATTGCTTGAAGACCTATTTTCCTACTGGGTCAAGGTATCAAACATCCTGTTGCTTGAAGAGTATGGTTCTGTTTTCAGATATTTCAGCAGCTATGGTGTTTCTTCCAGGATTCACCTTGTGTACATTCTAATTTTGTTTTGGAGAAACTAAACCCAGTTTAGTAGCCCACATGGAATAGGTTTTCTTGAATTAAAAAAAAAAATTGCTGCATTGTTTTAAAGGCTGTTCCTGCAGTTCACCCAGATTACTCAAATTGAGGTTCATAGCTTTACTTATATTCACTTCAGTCAGTTGTTGAAAGCTGTGATCTTTGAGCACAGTTCCTGTCATAGTTCTTGACTTCTTGTGGATGTTGGTGTCTCAGCCTCTAAATGTTTTTAGGTTGATAAATATTCTCATCAGCTGTAATTGTTCTCAAATCAGAATCCTGGGCCTGAGATTTTAAAGCCATTTTTTATATTTGTGAAGACACTTTTAATAGTTTTAATCAAATACAACTTCAGTTTAATTCTGGATTGTAATCTGCATAGATTCGACACTGATTCTTTTAATTAGTGTGCTTCTATTTGCTATAGCCAAATCTTGGTTTTCGATAAATATTGGAATTCTGAATTATTACCCCAGTTACCCTACTCAGTCATTGTCATGGAGGAACCATATTTCCATTGTTCATATTCCAAGTTGGTACAATTTTGCAGCATTAATGTATTCTGATCTGCTTCTAACCCAAACATTGTAATATTCATTTAGTACTAGGCTTCAAATGCAATGGAGACATTGAAGGAGACATTGATAATTTATTCAATTTAAGTCTGTATTTACAGCTTGACTCCTTGGATTTTAAAAAATGCAGTTCATTGTTATCTGGGAAGGAGAGAGATCTTCCTGGTCATGGGTATCTGCCAATTCAGCTACCTGACTGATATGATGGGTGTAATTGACTAAATATTTTGTTGTAACCATTCCTGTAAATTTTCTCTCTTCCCCACTTTTTAAATCAGGTTATTAAAGCCCAGATTTATAAAGCTGTGCATTTGAACATGACGTGTTCATATGGGCCCTGGGCAAAAATTGCTTTTAGCTGTGGGTGGATCATCAGTGCTTCACTCTTTGTAGAATCGGGTAATGTCAACATTAATATGCAGGATTGCCTCAATGCTGCAATTGTCCTGAAAATGGCACTGGCTCAAATTACTATTCGGTGTTGTATTAAAACTTTTAAATCTACAACCTGTGCTGCGAGGTGATCAAGCATAGTTTGGATTCATTTCAATTAGCAGGTACTGATGTTGCTCAAAATCCATTCCACATCTGATAAATAAAGATTTCTGGAATCTGCAGCTGGATACTTCCACACTTCCTAACCCAGCTGTATAAAGTTATTCTGGTGATGTTTTGGAAATATACTTTTATATTTGTAAATGCTTCTGGATTGGGTTTGGGAAGAGAAATAGATGTTTATGGGCAGGCGTCTCCATATCATTTACCAAGGAGGAAATGTTTGGTTTGGTGACAACTTTTGCTTGTGTCTGAATTGAAGAATGTCACCGTTTCTAACAATTCTTTCATGAATTCAACTTTTTTTTCACTACTTGCGTCCACGTTGCTTTATGGATAGCTTGATGGGAAATGGCATTCTTCGTTGGTTTGGGATTATCCGCGTAGACTAGTGCTTCATGCTAGCCTGTTGAAAATACCCTGAGGTTTTTCAGTCTTCCCTTCAAACTCCCTTCTTTTGATCTTAACAGCATGAAAATAAGCATTCAGTAGCTCAGTCAACTCTTATCCTTTCTTATTTTTGCAATTATTTGGTTTGGTTTTACAATTTTATCTCTTGTCTGCTCAGTTGAGACTTTTTAAAGCTGAATTTACTTTGGGAGATGAGCCTTTTCAATGTTCATTTATTTATAAAAGGTTTGGGACTTTGTAATTACTGTATTGGTGAGAATTTAAAACATAAATGCCTTAATAGATGGCTTTGGAGAATTTATGTAAATTAGAAATATATTGATTATAATGTAAACCAAAGTTTGGGTTTTCAAATCATTCCAGAAAGAGAGGACAAGCTGAAATATTCATAGTGAAAACTGTCAGTTGATAAATTCAATTAAAAGTTTGGTTTTGAACTGCAAGGTGTTGACAGATTCTGGTAAATTGTGTCTTTAGCTGGTGTCACCTGCCATAGGGCTAATGGGTAACCATCACCACAACAGCTGGCTGCAAAAGACAGTGATTTATAGTTCCACTCGTTCAATTCTGTTTTCTACCAGAGGAACTTGGTGTAGGAAGAGGAATCAAAATGATTTGTGTCAATAGTAGATTTTTTAAGTTCGAATATCTGAAGAGATATGTTTCAAGTAAAATGCATTAAAGCAAATGAGGGAAGAAATGTTATTCAAAAGCCCAGCCTAATCACGAGTATTCAGCCGCCAATGAGTGGAACCATCCCCATTTTTCTGTATAATCTCGTTAAAGCTTTATCAAGGGTTGTTTAGCACACTTGGCGAAATCGCTGGCTTTGAAAGCAGACCAAGCAAGCCAGCAGCACGGTTCGATTCCCGTAACAGCCTCCCCGGACAGGCGCCGGAATGTGGCGACTAGGGGCTTTTCACAGTTACTTCATTGAAGTCTACTCGTGACAATATGCGATTTTCATTTCATTTCATGGGTTATATTTCAATAGCAATTACTATTTTGGGTTTTCCTGCAAAATAACTGAGTTTTTGTTACCAAAATTAATGAGTAAATTGAGATCCTTGAATATATGCATAAACTTTATGATGCAGCTGTCATGCCTGTGATTCTCTGAGAATCATTTGAAATTAAAGTATTATTTTAACAAAAGGTCAGACCTGTCTACTTGCAGCTCAGGCGTTCATTGATCATGTGTGCAACAACTGTGGAAAACCATTCTCAGTTTTAATTACCAATCTGATTTTTTGAAAAATTTAAATTAAGCTAGTTATTTTGGAAATCTGGATTGTAATTAAATTTCCCATTTAGCACTATATTCAACTTTGCACAAAACACCTTTGAGTCACAATACATTTGCAATGAGTTCAGAACGAAGAAAATGTGTCCAATAAATGTTTCAATTAACCACATCCATTACATGGCATTAGATGTACTTTTAATACAAAATAATATGTGCCTATGAATTAAATTCACTTTATAGTCTGCTGCTGGGCTTGGGGACTCCGGACAGATGTCTCGAGATAAATGCACCTCTGGAATAAGGATAGCATTGCATTATGTCAGATACTTTCCACATCTGTTGTCTAAAATCACTCATCTATCCAAGATTTTTCTCACTTTGGTTTTGTTTAGTGTGCAGAATGTGTGAATTTAATTGTTGCTAATTGCATTAATCCAGTTTCAAAACCATTTGCTACATTTATTGACATGCACGCAATCTAGAAACCCTGAACTTTGCATGGCATTCCTCGATTTAAGGTGATAGCAGTTTGGGAACCTGTTGTGCAGTGAAGGTGCATGTGCTCCAACTCTGGGAGTTCAGGGAAGAGATGTCGATCTTAAAATTGAAATCTGCGATATGGCTGATGTTTAAAGTCTCCAGCAGTCGGATATTAAAACAGTTTTGAGTTTGCTTCTCAACCAGTTGACATTCAGCAGAGAAATGCTATAAAATATTTGTTCTAATGGGAGGGGCAATTAAAACTCAGTAGAACTTCTAAGAATTTATTTCTCAGCTAGGCCATGTTGTTTTTGGCCCTGCACAACTCCAATCCTATAATCCAATCCTCCCAATTTATGAAAGTGGGAATGGGAGAAATGGCTGTCCTGTAACTGGAGGATTTTCCTATAGTTTTGTCGACTTCCAGTATATCTTGTGTATTTAAGCAGCAAATTTCTAATTGATAAATTTCATAGGCTTCTAAGTGTGCATTTATCAGGATTCAGCTGCCCATTGGTCTGTTAACATGTTTCAGTATGACAAAATCCCAGTTTGGTTGTAGTTTTGTGAATGAGAGCTGTTGCTGAAGTATTTTTTTGGTGTGGAGGTTACTTCTGATGCAGTTCCATATGAAATTGCAGCCACTTGGTCCAAGATCTAGTGGCAGCACTCTCTGTGCACTGTTATTTACTGGTGGGGTTTTCACATTAGTAAAACGCCAGCGTCTACACTTCGATTGTTTTCATTCCATTCAGTTGTAATCACATGACTGCAAAGGGTATCCGAGGGCATAATCAGAATGAGTTTGAAATAAATTTTAAAAATGACTTTTTGTAAATAGTTGTGTAAATATTGGCAATTGGAAATTTAGAATGGTAGAAATACTTTTCAGAATCCGATCCTATTTTTATTTTATACAGTATTTCTCAGTTGCAATCTTTCAGAGTAAAAGCCAAATGGCAGGAAATAGAGTTTGTACCAGTTTCATGAAGTATGTCTTTGGTTACCTGTAAATAATTTTAACTCAAATAAAAATTGCTACTTTCAGTACAGTTGATGCTGTAGCTTGTTTTCTTCTGTATGCATACTTTTTATAGGGTATAAATAAAAGGACACAACCTTTATTCCATTTTTGAATCCAGTGATGTCGGGTCCTTAAGTTGAATATGGGGGCTTTAATTCACAACAGCTCCGTTTGGGTAGTCTTCAGTTACTGGTTTATCCGTGGGTTCACATACTTGGTTTTGCATCAAAATAGCCATAACCTCTGGCTGCAGCTGAACCTGGTACTCTGGTGTAAACGTGTTCATACCAACTATCAGCAATGTCTACCCGATCATGCCCCCATCCCCCGCCCAGTGGGTTCCAGGATCTGGCAAGACGATCAATTTGGAAAATACTACCAAACAAATTGCTTTGATTCATAGTCCATATCGTTGCTGAGACTTTTTCGATTTTAACACAGTCGCACATCATGTTCATATTACACGCTGACACTCGTATAACCAATTTAGAGTTCCAGCCCTATTAATACCAACTGTTTTGCTTCTGCACATCTAACCTGTGGGATAGGTGTTTCCCTCAGTGGCCAATGACCGGATTGCAGCTCAATAAGCAGCGAGAGCGCTGGCAAGCTCCTGAACCACACTGGCCTGGAGATGCCATCATTACTTTAGCAAGTAAAAGATAACTATGGAAATATGTTCGTCTCTTTCCCTCTTCCCCCCCCCCCCCCCCAATATAAAATGTTCTGGCAGCTGAATACTGCTTAACCCGTCGGCAGTGAACAGCCCTGACTTTGCAATAACACCAGATTTACGGTGTTGAAAATCCTTTGCAGATGAAACTTGCTGCGTTGCTGGTGCGAGAGGACAGCCTTAGAAGATTGTGCTGGAAAAGTCGAGGGGACAGGCGCGGCTTCCTCCAGCTGAGGGGCTATTCCACACATTCACTGTCTTCTGGTTTGCAAGGGGGTGGGATAGTAACCCGGCACCGACTCCCTCATTCCCCCACGAACACCGCTTCTGCAGCTTGCACTGGGGAAAGAGCCCACAACTGGAGCGGGAAGTGAAACCGGAGTTCTCTCAACTTGAGCTGTCAGTGAGCTGCTCTCACTCACCACCTGCTCATTCCCCCTGGGGGGTGGTGGGGACACTAGGGGTTGCAGACTCTGGAAGTTAGACACGAGGAGTAAGAGCTCATTTTCACACTACATGTTTTGGAAGACTATGTATAGACACAGAAGCTGAATTTGGCCACTCGGTCCATCGAGTCTGCTCCACTATTCAATCATGGCTGATATGTCTCTCATCCCCAGTCTCCTGCCTTCTCCCCATAACCCCTGATCCCCTTATTAATCAAGAAAGCAATTTAAAGTAACTTCTAACAAATTTTAATGAAGAGTAGGTCAGTTATTGTAAATTCCTCCCACCGTAGCTGCTGGGTTCTCCGTGTGTAATAGAACCGTTATCAATATCAGTTATTGCGGTGTTGAAAATATTCTGCAGAGACCTGGTGCCTAAAGAGGTTTTATTTTATATAAAATTAAAATGTTTCTTTGTATAAATGGCAGACGGAGTCAATTCAATGACAGTTCAGTAATTCTAAAGTGGGTTTGAGCCCAGATTCCTGAGCTTCCTCCCTCAGTCCCTCCTTCACTCACTCAGCTCCGCTTCTCCATCACTGCGGGAGCCGGGAGCCTGGATCCGCCGCTTGTCCGCTCCCTCGGCGCTCTGTGGCTCGGCGCTGCCTCCGTCCGGGGGGCCCCTGGAGACGGTCTGCCTGCTCAGCTCCTCCCTCAGAGCCCCGATGTAGATCTGGGCCATTTGCAGAGTGTCTGACTTGGAGAGGCGCCTGCGGACTCCGGGGATGACACTCCGCAGCAGCTCGAACCCCGCGTTCAAGCCGCGCATCCGCCGCCTTTCCCGGGCGTTGGCGGCCAAACGCCGGCGTTTCTGCTGCGCAGAGTCCCGCCCGTCCCCCGGGGGCCCCGCTCCCTCCCGCCGGCTCTCAGCCATCCCCGGCCGCAGTGCCGCCGCTCCACCTGCCAAGGGCGCAAAGTTTGGCCAAAATTGCCACAAAGTTTGGGGATTTTAACAGTGGTCGCGTGTGGGCAGCCAATGGGAGCGCAGACTGAGTCCCAGTCGCGTGTGAGTAGCCAATCAAAGTGCTGCATTCGGGATCAAAGAGAATCCCAATCAGAGGGGATTTCTGTGCAGGAAAGGGAGGGAGAAAGAGTGAGTGAGGGAGGGAGGGGAGAGAGTGAGTGAGGGAGGGAGGGGGAGAGAGTGAGTGAGAGGGGGAGAAAGTGAGTGAGAGGGGGGAGAGAGTGAGTGAGGGAGGGAGGGGGAGAGAGTGAGTGAGGAGGGGGAGAGAGTGAGTGAGAGGGGAGAGAGTGAGTGAGAGGG